>NC_134569.1:199836126-200043626 GCF_050947875.1 Dermacentor variabilis
AGCTTTGTGCCACTTACGTGTATTCCAGTGTACCACAGTCAAGTCTTCCAAGAACCAAGATGGAAATTCTCCAGAGTTGTCATGCCAGACCTCGACACTTGCAAGATTTCCTAGAGCGATGTTCGTGCTGAAGAATGCAAGGATGAAAATTAAAACAATTTGATTAAAGGACACGACAATATGCCTGCATGTAAGTACCTACAATGAACTTGCATTAACTTAAGTACCCATATGATTGACAGTCTGTTATTGTCCTTATTTTAATGGGAAGCATTCTTTGTGAACTTCAGGCATTTTGAGTCCGTCCGTCTGTCTGTCTATCCTCTTATGTCGTGATACAGTCTTGGTCATTTTTTCAACACGATATGTATCGGAAGAGGCATGGGGCGGTATGACAGGCATGCATACTTGGCATGAATGACATGTCATGGCATCAATGACATCACATGCTTGTCATGGCATGTATGTCATAACAGTTGGCATGAATGACATGATGCTGCAGTGGTTGTTTCTATATCTGGACATGAATGACGTGACATGCATGCATAACCTGACATGACAAAAATGTCATCACATGAATGACATGCATGAGCATGTAATTCGATGTCATGCACCCATGTATCAACACACCTATCTTGATACCTATTCAGTTAAAGAAATTATCACGACACCATCATCTCATGTTTGCGTCATTCATGACAATCCCGTCATGACATGCATATCATGTCCTTTAACTCATGTCATGGATATCCTGATATATAACTTGTGAGAAAATGGAACTGACATGAATGACAATCATGTCACGACATGAATGTTGTAAATTGAGATTACTATAATGAATTGAATGACATAATGTGCATTTCTTTAGCTGAACACATTCTGGATATGTGTGTTATGACATCTACATGCGACATTAACGACATGTCAAGCCATGCAGGTCATAAAATGAATGGCATACGAATGGCTGTATGTCAAACCATGGCATGATTCCCATGATGGTCATCACATGCATGCATACATGCATGGCATGAAATTAACATGACAGGAACTTAAGCCAACCCAGTGGACCATGTTGTTCTTCCCAAAGCTCACACCAGATTTTCACGGCTTTTCTTGTCGTTCCCAGGCCTCTTAATCAAACATCGAGGCGTGATTTTTACATAGTGTCCGACTACGACAATACCGCATTGAATTCCACTATGGCAGCGCACCATCACAGCTCAGCCAAGGCGATCAGCTGCACCATACCACTTGGCCAAATGGTTATGAAAGGACATGGGCTTCAGGTTTTGCTAAAGTACCGCCATCAAGCCACTCGTTTCTATTCTCTAAGTGATACCATGTGCTGCCATAAGCGAGTTTCTGCATTTTTTACCCACCTCGCACCTCCAAGCCACTTGTTCACCAATTCGACTGTTCTTAGAAATGCGATCATCATTACTGTTGCCATCGTCTTGCTGCTGTCATCACGCAAACACACTAGCGTTACTTCTATTTCACTGTACTCACGTCACGGACACAAATACTGGATTTACGTGAGCCCACTGGTCAACCTGGTAATACTTTGTGGAACCCCAAACAATGCTGCATAGCCAGCTGCCAGCAAAATGCTTCGTATAACATTGATTCTCACAGTGCGAGGGATCTGCACTATCTTTTTTATGTCAGATGTTCGTGTTATCTGAACGTTAACAAAATGCAATCCAGCACAAAATTATGACTTCTTTTGCACACATACAAAGCCGTCTAGTGTTTGACAAATGTTTGTCTGGTTGGGGATGATCATGACATAGTCACATAAAAACATGAACACCAACCACATGAGAAAGCTACGCGGCCAAATTACTTAAAAGGAGGACACTAGACACTTTGCCTGCCATACAGGAGCCTTATTTCCAATATAGTCATGAACACCTAGTTGTTCCTTTATTTAGGACTTCTAAAGCAGTACTGAAACTATATTTCCAACTTGTCCTTTTCTGAATTTAATGAAAGTACGAGCCCTCTAAACCTTAGAAAATACTGGCAAGTATGAGAGTTTCTTAAATAATCAACTATAACATACTTGCTTCTGCTAACCAGTTTCAATACCCAGGACTTGGATATGTCGTGATGTCACGATACACTGGCTCACTGCTATTGCTACGGCTTCCACATGCAGGGTGTAGTACAAATAAATGTGCACAGCATTCTTGTTTTTTTATTAGCAACACCATCACACCTAGCCTTGTTGCTGCATGATGTTTGAATTTTGATGTGAAATTTCGATGTTGATGACACTGGGTCCAGCATATCGAAATTAACTTTATCATCAAATTAAGATGCCCTACAAGTGTTTTCCAACTTTATTACTTGCCAGGTGATAAAACAAGTTTCCTAATCTTTGAAAAAAACTGCGCAAAAGACAATACAAGGCGAGTGGCAAACCCACACAGAGCAGTGATTTCCAACACATGACAAGTTTTCACTGTTCACAGACAACATTCCAAACTGCTGTGCATGCGTATAATACTATCTATTACTCCTACTTTCTATCTTGTTTTCCTTGTATTCCAGTGGACAGGTCAGTTATGAAAGATGATAACTGTGAGTTAGAGTAACACTTGGCCAGCTTTATCAAAACAGGAAGGACCTCAAAAAACTGGAAGCAGTCAAAATGACAACAAAAGCTTAAACAAACATGAGTAGCTCAAATAACGGATATTATCAAAAGGTAAAAGGTAACAATGAAAAAAGAAGGAAATATAAAAATACATTAAAAATAAGCTAGTGCCAGCAAAAACTATCAACAGTAAAACTCCTGCCTTGTGTCATCTTTAGTGCAGCTCCATTAAAGAAACGTTGCCTTACCAACTAACTCAGATTCAAACCTTAATTTCTAATCTTATCCCACCGCCAGTCATCTGACTGTGTTTCCTTTCCCTAGGCATCCATTTGGTTACTCTAACATGATATAGTAATGGGGAAGGAAAGAAGTGGAATATATTTGAAATGATGATTTAGAGCCACGTGCAATATGGCACATCTGTGCATAAGCCTAGGCACGCCTTCATTCTCTTTACTTTGTTGCATCTTTGTGGGCACCGCTGACTGACGGTTCCGTGACACAACCCTCTGGCAGCTCGAGCATCGTTTTGGTGCTGTTTAAGTATGACAGAAGTGGGAGCCAGGGTGAATGATGTTTTGCGCAAATGGAGCAGTTTGAGGTGCACCATGTGCACAACATCACTATACGGACAGCGAGTAGATGGTGTCGTTGGTTCGAGAGTTGTCATTTTGTAGATGAGGCCGGTGACTTAGCAAAGGACATGGTAAGGACCAGTGTAAGGGCGGCAGTAGTTTATCCAAGAGTGCAAACCCACACATTGGAGTCCATAGGAGCGTAAGGGAACCTGGGTGAAAATTGGTGAGCCGGCGATGCCTGTCATTTAGCGTCTTCTAGTGTTCTTGTAATGTGGCTAATCGCTGGAAGGCAACCCGACAGCCATGATCAGTTTGGGCAGTGGCGTCATGAATATAGCCAGTGATGGTAAGTGCAGGGGCACGCAGAAGGGTGTCCATAGGTAAAGTAGGATCGCGGCCAAACAGCAAATAGAACCTCAGAAGTCTGGTGACATTGTGGCATGACAAATTGTAAGCTCCTGTCCCAATCACGGTGGTCCGAAGAAACGTGCATCGACAACATGTCTGCGAGGGTGCAATTCAAGCGTTCTGTGTTAGCACATTAGTCTGGGGCTGTTAACGCTGTGGTAAGCACGTGCCGGGTCATGCACGATCCAAGGATGTTGGCGATCACTTTAAATAGAAATTACGGACCCCTGTCAGTAAGGAGTTGTTTAAGAGCTTCGCGATGAGGGATGACATTGCAATACACACACAGAAAATGATGTACAAGAGTGACACAGCAAGTCGGACGAGCGCTTCTTCAGTCTTCTACTTTTTTCCCTTCTTGCACTCCGTACATTCATTGGGCACAAGAGTGAGTTATTGGCATCACCACGCTGCTATATGTTGTTATAGTCACTGTTTGTCATGCTGTAGATTGTAGCACCTTCCCAAAAAATGACCATTATCACAGCATCATAGCGATAATAAAATGCTTATAGAATCTTTTTCATTGGTAAATTGTGCGATATATATACAAGAGACGTGCAACAGACCATTTTCACCACTCGTGAACCGCCATGTGCAATAACCAGTTGCACCAAAACGAAGAAAAAGAAAGGGCTATCCATGCCTGTTCCTAAGAAATTGATGGAGAAGCTTTTTCTAGAGGATCATATAAAAGAAGCTGCCCCACCCAGTACCAGACCTGTGAACTTCACTTGCAGAAACTTACACTTTCATCAACTGCATCACCTTGACATTATCAATAAGTTCATATGCTTAAGGTAGTGCTTCTTCCAAGACAGTGGCTGAGGCGCGTGCTGCAGCTCATGCTGCAACAGTGGCAATAAACCAGCGCCAACGTAAAGTTGGCGGCAAGAAATGAAAGACAGGATCAGAAGACACCAGAGCAAGAGTTGTGATTGCGCGAAGAAAATTTTTTAGTCCTGTGACAAATGGATTCATCTAACACAATGTGTGCATTTCGACGTTGTTGTGGAGATGGTGGCGTTCACTGTGAGAGTCTGCCGCTGTCGTAGTGAACGACTTCAAAGCTCGAGGAATCACCACAAGGTGTCCTGCTTTCTAACACGAAGCATTTTTCCCTGAGTCAATGCAGATTTTGGTGTGCATCTGGGCACTCTCGTGGAACAATCCTGAAGATTGCACAGTCTAAAAGAAAGCAGCCAGAAAAAAATACGTAGAAGGCCATGGCTTGGATAGTTATCCTACGTGACTTCTGCCTGAAATAAATTAAAAGCTCTGTCTGTGTGTGTGTGTGTGTGTGTGTGTGCGCATATATATATATATATATATATATATATATATATATATATATATATATATATATATATATATATATATATATATATATATATACAGCCAAAATGGGACAGTTCTGATGGAAATTGAGCAAAGTTTCAGGTGCTTGTAAAGAAAAAGATAGTGCTGCTGCCTTACCCAGCCAGGAAGGCAACTGTGGAACATCTTTGAAGAGCTTGGTGGCTGTCAGCCAGCTTTATCACCTCTGAATCTCCTGTCTCTCCATGAAGTATCATTGACACCTGAATAATAAAAGGCTCTATTACTGCCATGCCAAATACCACGCCAGGTGCAGCATTTCCAGCACAAAACATTCGTTACCATCACCGCAGGCAATGCTAACGGACCCACCATGCTAGCTAGTTTAGAGGCTTCGGTGTTGCACTACTGAGCTTGAGGTCATCAGTTTGACACCAGCAGCCGCAGCAGCAGAATTTTAATGGGGGCAAAATGCAAGAACACTTGTTATTTAGATTCAGGTGTACATTAAGGAACGACAGGTGGTCAAAATTAATCCAGAGCCAAAACACTACACCATGTTTCATAATAATATTGCGGTTTTGGCACATAAAACCCAAGAATCCATTTTTAATGCTGCATGGTAGACGTGATTAGGTCCTAGAATTTGTAGAAGTTGCTTTGAAGCTAGGAACTTGCCTTTGATACATGTCATAAGACATTATCATGCTATTGCATTAGTTAACATTTACATGCTAGTGAAATTCATGGAAGCACTGTGGAATGGGAACAAAAACAGAGCCTAGAGGAAGGAGAGCGGTGCTGTCAAAAAAGAAAAGGTCATGTAAATGAGGCAAGTAAGTTTTTTGGTGCAGGGTATTGTATGTTCTCTCTTTCCTAAATGTATTCATGACTATGCACTGGTCTATACAACAAACTTTCCAAAAAAGTAACCAAATTGAGAAAAATGTTTATAATAAATTACTTTAACAAAGGATATATGCTTGAAATACATTTTCTGCTGCAGGAAATTATGAGTTCTGCTTTGCTGTTACATATTATTTTCCTTTCCCGATTCCGACCCTAAGACCATGGTTAATATTAAGAGATGATGTGTAACGGAAGTGCCCAGCACCACATCAGGCAGCTATGATGCCTTTAGTCCACGGCTCCTGGTCAGTGGCTGTCGAAAATAAAGAAACTGAATTGAAAATTGAATTGTATTAACAAAAAGAATTTAAACAAATGCCTTCAAGTATTGCTTTCTTTCTTTTTGCCAGCTAATACTGCGAAGAAATATTTTGAAATAAAGTTAAAATTTGAAGCCCTTTCCCAACGAGAAACATCCCTCCCCCAACTGCCAGAAACAAAAGCCATGCATACCACTGCTGACGTCCCTGCATTGAAGAAAGGTCCAGTCTGAACAGTGATCACGTACAGGTGTTGCGCTGTCGATCGTGCCGTCTTCAGTGCAAATACGTGGCCCCCTCTTGGACCACCACGTATCGCACGCTTGTCACCACCGCATAACCACCACACCACCAGGGTGTAGGCAGCCATGGTTGCCGCCAGAAAAGATATGACGACCGAGTTGATCTGCTTGCCAAATACCTTGTATGCTGGCAGCTCAACAAGCTGCAGTTCGAGAGAGCCTGAGATCATGGATATGATGGGGGGTCCTCCTTGGCACCTGCAACAGTACCAAGCCATGAGTCAGGGACAGACATCTAGAAATGAGGGAGAAGAGTGTACTGAGGGATTAAACTTTCAGTAGAGATGTGCAAACAGCAGTTTCTGAGACCGATTCGAATATGAATCCAAGAGCGCCAGAAGTGAGTCAAATCGAATTTAATATTGAATATGTTTCTATTAGTTTATGAGTTATTCACAATCTTTTCACCAACATCCTGGCACTATTCACAGAAATGGGAATTTGCTCTCATTACACTGTACAAAGGAAGCATTAAGTACAACTGAGCAGATTGTTCGCAGACTTGGGACCCGTTGGAGTGTATGCAATCACACACTATTGTATAAAGTTTGTAGAGGTGATGGTGTGGGTCAATCAGATGTGCGCATCATCTGCGGTAATGGCAGAGTAAAAAAAAAACTTCTTCTGCAGTTTGAATGGTCATGGCAGATGGTTCCGCTATTGTATAAAGTATGTTGCAATTAAACATATTCTAATTAAGTCCCATGAGGGTCAGAGGTGCTGCATGTACAAATAGTACCAAAGTATACCCACAGCGAAATGCCATGTCTAAACAACATTCTATTACAAGTGACCTTGTTCGGCTGTAAAAAGTCTGACAGTCTGAGTGACAAAGCGTGCTCTGCTGCATTATGTCCAGAGTGAATGGGACAGAATTTACATTTTTCCTTCAGCTTCACACTTGATTTTGTAGAGTTGACAGCGTAAAGTATTTGAAAAGTATCAGACAGATATTTGGATTTTTTTAGTGGTAACTATTCAACTCGATTACCTAATCGAATAGTGGCTATTCAATTCGAACACTAAAACAAATAGGACAATGTTTGATTTATTATCCAAAATTTTTACAATATGCACACACCCTACTTCTTAGTCAATTAAAAACCATATGAAGCAGACAGGCAATAATTTAAAACAGCTCAGACGAAATTGTTTTAAAGCAAAGCTATCTTTGCTGCTGTCTTACCAAGTAGACAACAACTATGGCCACTGGCCATGTACCAGTGGGTATGTGCCCATTATGGGAATGTGACTTCTTCGTGAATACACCTCTTGTCAACGTTCTTCTCAAGCATCATACACACACAGATGTTCATCATCATCATCGTCATCATCATCATCATCAGCCTGGCTATGCCCACTGCAGGGCAAAGGCCTCTCCCATACTTCTCCAACTACCCTGGTCATGAACTAATTGTGGCCATGTTGTCCCTGCAAACTTCTTAATCTCATCTGCCCACCTAACTTTCTGCCGCCCCCTGCTACGCTTCCCTTCTCTTGGAATCCAGTCTGTAACCCTTAATGACCATCGGTTATCTTCCCTCCTCATTACATGTCCTGCCCATGCCCATTTCTTTTTCTTGATTTCAACTAAGATGTCAATATCTGTGTAACATCTATGTAACACAGATGTTACACAGATGTTTACTACACCGATGGCTAACACCTACATGCAATGAGGCTATGCTCGTGTGCTCTCCTGCTACTGCTGCTATTTCATTGACTCAAACTATCTTCATGCCATTTAGATTCCAACAGTGCGTAAAAAGTGCATCTTTTCTTCTTTCCTTTTCCCTTGAGCTCTCGAAATAATTTCAGATGGAGATTAGGTTAGCAGCAACCTTCGTGCAGGAAAAGGCAAATGAAAGCAGAAGAAGCGACAGTGTTGCCACCGGTAGGAGCAGAGCCCACAGCCTCTGCGCAACATGTGTAGTGCTCTACCAGTTGAGCTACACTGACGGCTGTTTTTCCATTCCTGCTCCGTGGGCATTTGTGCATGCCTAATTTTAACTTAACCAAAGGAGTGCTGGCCATTGCCACTTACAGCCATGGCAGCATGTGTGGAGCATTCAGTAAACTACGTACAGCTATCAACTGTGTCTTCTTCACCTTTCTCTTTCCTTTATTAGGTATACAAATATATTGCAAAATTAACTGTGTAATTGTTAGGGAAGAGCAGTAAAATAAGCTGCTATTTTTTCCCATGCTCCTCTGAACTTTATGAAAATTGTCAGATTAAATTATGGAGGTTTATTGCCCCTAATTAACAGGTCGGCAATGAGATATCATATTAGGGGGATCTGAAATTAAGGGGGGCCACTTCCCTTATTGGGCACATTACGATGCTACCTGCATCACTTATGATTAATTTTGACATGTGAATTACAAATAAGCCATTGATTTTCCTGTCAGCTACTTCTTAAAGTACTAAGAAGCTTATGTTTTTGTGTGAACCATTTTGTAAGGTGAGTTCTATTAAATGCTGCTCGTTATGAAGGAGACTAGCATACCAAAATGATGTTCCATGATCAGAGTTTGAAGTGCTGCAACAATTAATGTTCCATGTTGATTTGGACCAAAGTTGCATCATGTCAAACTTTTTAAAGTACGAACGCATGGTAAATACCCAAGATAAATACCTAAGATAAACTATAACTTTTTGAAAGTTTCTGTAATATAATATGTTCATATTTTAGGCCTAGTTCACTGTATAATTTTCTACCTCTCTGACAAAAAATAAATATACATATTGTGATGACATAAGCAGAACAAAAAAAAAGATATTGCCACTGCAAAACTGCTACTTTATCAGAAATGCTGTTTTGAGAACGTTATGAAAAACATCTCACGACGTGTTCATGGCAATTATAGCAAGAGCTATATAAATTGATTGAGGATGATGCAGAGGTTCAATCAAGCAAAAATAACTGCCTTACACGAACCTGGAGCAAAGGGAGCAAAAGCATTTTAAACCAGCTTTTGGCTCCAATGAGCAGTATCTCTCCTTTCACCACCTGAAGTTATTTAAAATGCGCCTAAATCTAAATACACAATTATTTTTGCATTTCACTTTTCCTGGAATGTACCTGCAAAAGCCAGAAATCATACCTGTGACTTCTTGTTCAACAGCAGAATGCCACTGATCAAACATGGCGGATGCTTCTTGGCTTTATTGTCTGTTGTCTCTCCTTTTCCCTCTCACTTCCCCCTCGCCTCATACAGCGTAGCAAACAGGGTGCAACCAGTCAACTTCCCTGCCTTCCCTTCTCTTTTGCTCCCTCTTGGGCTCACTTGCAAGTTTGCAAAAGTTGCAAGTGTAACATCGATCTGGCCAATCAAATTGGCTCGTACGATGCAAACAGCCCCGCTGCAAACATACTCTCGCACAGGCACGCAGCTTTAAACAGCAAACAATTGAGGGGCAAGGAGCTCACGTATTTGACAACTCGTAACAGGTTCCCTGTGCGAAGAGTGGTTCAGAGCGGTTATGCTCCCAGCTGTCAAATATTAAGGGCAGAGGATGAGAGACTGTAGTCTTGTTTTTGCTGGCTAAGACTAAGGAAATTTCATGGTAAGACGGGACCTCCTATGGCACCTCCTTCTGTATATACTTATCATGTAATTATCCCCATTTTTGTCCTGAATAAAATGATTCTGATTCTGATTCTGAAGAGCGTGCCGCATGACACCTGCTTTAAGTTCTTCCCTTCACACCAGTTCTTCTAACAACCAAAATGTCCCAGTGGCAAAGCAAGGAAATGCATTCATGCTCAATGCAAGCACCGGCCTTCTGACCAGTGCCTGTGTTCTCATCTCACACAGTAAGGATCGGCAAAGTTCAGTTTTCTGAGCCTCAGGATGTGATGCAAGAATAATAAACAAGACACCGTGTTCAGCCCACTAGTGGTCATCTCAGAAACACAACTGTCACCAGTGATGACATAGCCAAGACAGGATGACCAAAAAAAAAACAAACAAAATATCAGTTTTCAGATTGTAGGCACAAACTTACGAGTTATTTCTTTATTGCAGTCCACTATGTTCTAATCACAAGCTTTTGTCAGTTCAGATTAGTATTACTGTTGCCGGTATACTGGCCTGTACATCATGTGAGTTTGAAGAATGTGGGAAAGAGGCTACTGGCTAGGACCTACATGTTCCAAGTAGCTTATGTCCTTGCCTCACATCATGCAACAACTCTTAAAACAAATGAAAAAAAAAAGTGAAGCATAAGTTCTGCAAACAGTACTAACTTTGTGAAATGGAGAAATTCATAACAACGGTACCCACTTGCATTGAACAGACTGCACATTTGTTGAGTCGGTCACTAAGCAGCCACGTGCGTCCCACGCAGCCTTTTCGGGAGAGAACTGCAAGCACTCCTGCCCAAAGCCTTCCAGTTGATATGTCAAGCTTGAAGAACCATGTGTTAGCTTCCAATTTCCAATGCGTTGTGGCTTTCGTGCAATGGTCAACTGGCAATCATTGTGGTCTAAAGGAAACCAGAAAGGGATCTATCAACGCAATCAATCGACTGATCAGCTGACCAACAAATGCATCAGAGCAAAGAGAAAGGAAGTTCAACCATTTATGCCATTTATGAAAAATGCTGCGTTTTGAGTTTTCCTTCATTTTTTTTTATTCATTATGTAGTCATCATCATCATCATCAGCCTGGTTACGCCCACTGCAGGGCAAAGGCCTCTCCCATGCTTCTCCAACAACCCCGGTCATGTACTAATTGTGGCCATACCATGCCTGCAAACTTCTTAATCTCATCCGCCCACCTAACTTTCTGCCGCCCCCTGCTATGCTTCCCTTCCCTTGGGATCCAGTCCGTAACCCTTAATGACCATCGGTTATCTTCCCTCCTCATTATATGTCCTGCCCATGCCCATTTCTTTTTCTTGATTTCAACTAAGATGTCATTAACTCGCGTTTGTTCCCTCACCCAATCTGCTCTTTTCTTATCCCTTAACGTTACACCAATCATTCTTCTTTCCATAGCTCGTTGCGTCGTCCTCAATTTGAGTAGAACCCTTTTCGTAAGCCTCCAGGTTTCTGCCCCGTAGGTGAGTACTGGTAAGACACAGCTATTATATACTTTTCTCTTGAGGGATAATGGCAACCTGCTGTTCATGATCTGAGAATGCCTGCCATACGCACCCCAGCTCATTCTTATTCTTCTGATTATTTCCGTCTCATGATCCGGATCCGCCGTCGCTACCTGCCCTAAGTAGATGTATTCCCTTACGACTTCCAGTGCCTCGCTGCCTATTGTAAATTGCTGTTCTCTTCCGAGACTGTCAAGCATTACTTTAGTTTTCTGCAGATTAATTTTTAGACCTACTCTTCTGCTTTGCCTCTCCAGGTCAGTGAGCATGCATTGCAATTGGTCCCCTGAGTTACTAAGCAAGGCAATATCATCAGCGAATCGCAAGTTACTAAGGTATTCTCCATTAACTTTTATCCCCAATTCTTCCCAATCCAGGTCTCTGAATACCTCCTGTAAACACCTCCTTATGTAGTATTTGGTAACAAACATATGCAAGCGAGCATGCGCAATTCCTATAACACCTGCCCAGAACTGAATTTAGTAGCACAATACATTCATCAATTTTCTTCACTAACAAACTACATGAATGAAGACACCATGTTTAAAAACTCACCATAATAGGCTTCTTTGTCAATGTAAATCTCCGTCACATTAAATATTTGATGGACTCTGATGCCATGAGATACGATCGGCGGTTCAGTACCGTGGCTGCAGGACAAGAAAATGAAAGCACTGAATTGAAAAGAAAGGATGTGTATGACATGGCACACACTGAACTAGCTAACAATTAAACTCATGCCTCAGGATAAAGGCCTTGCTCGGTTTGAGCTGTCGATGATGTTGCATACAGAGCAACACACCTGAAACTTTGCTCACCTAAGGAGAAAAAGGTTGAGACAAACCTTCAGGCAGGATGCCCTGAAGCACTCGTAATGTAGCTACAGGCGAAAGGGCGGAAGAAAATCATGCATCTTCCTTTCACTGTGGCAATAGGTGTAACTGACACTTTGGTGAACCGTGAAAACCAAACGGTACAACATGGTATGGGCAAATAAGCTTGTGACTGAATTGCACCTCTGCCGCATGGAGTATTTTTTCCAAGCATAATATTTTGTCCTCACTGGTCAGCTAGCCGAAAAGCTACTGCTTCTGAAGATGATAGCGCTGAATAGCTAGCAGAAGGCTGCCAAGCAGCAAAATGAGACCCTGCTGAGCTTATCAGGAGAGAGGGCCCATGATGACATGCTAAGCCTAGAAAGATTCACTTTAGAGCTTCAATTGCAAGAAGGGCACAGAGCTCGGCAAGAAAAACATTTCCTTTGTCTGCCTAAATCCAGGAGCAGAGAGGAAAACAACGGCAAGTGAAGGCTACAAGAAGAAAGGATGTGCTGATATGGCAATACAATGACTTGCAATTTCACTCAAAAACCCTATTACGAACAGCATTTGCTGGTTTCCATCATTCAATGAAACACTTATCATCTTCACTTGCCTCGATTGTCCAAGACGAAATTCAATATCAGTGCTGTGTGTGCAACTCGCTGTCAGAGGAGCAAGCTGTAGCACAGAGGCGTAGACTGGTTTTGTTAGCAGCCAGCTACTGAAAGCCTAGGTGAAGCAAACGACAATGCACACATATATATATACAGAAAAAGAGTGCCTAAGCCAGTTTTGCCACAAAGAGAAAAAAAAAAAAACACTTGCACATAAAATTTTCTTACACAGAAGGGACTGCTGGTAGGTAGAGAACATAAATACGTAACCGACGAAGTCAGAACAAGGCACCGGGGTATAACTGTTTGGTTAACAATGACATTTTGGATCACCACTGGGCTGATAGGTATCCTCACTCTCAGAATGGCACAAACACCTGCACCAAAGCATAGGCAGCAAATGTGTAGCGACCAATGGTTGAAAGCACAGAGCTTGCGCAGGAGTCATTCTCAAGCGCAGTGGCACTTACGCATTCTCATAAGTAGTCTTTAATGCTCAAAGTATGATCAGGGTGCTTGAAAATAACCGTGACAATATGACACTAGGGCTGTATAGCAGTCAACGTGCCTGCCCAGAGACCATCATTCCCAATATTTCTTGGAGGTGGCCGATGATTCAAAGTGCCTGCAACACACCTGAAACTTTGCTCACCTGCGCATAAAGTCCAGGTTGAGACAAAGTTCCGGGCACACCGCAGACACTCAACAGTTGCCAGTGGCTTGTCCACCAATCCCCGCAGCCCATTTTAACAATAAATGCTTGCCAACACTTTACAGCATTTGAAGCCTTTGTATTCTCTTAACAGTTCTATTGCACCAAATTTGATGTATCTCTTCATATCGCAGAATAAAAGCATTACATTTCGCACATCTATGCACTATTCGTCTATGGAATGTCCTTTCCATTAGCTCTGTGAAACAGTTGAAGGAAGGAAAGTCCTGCCAACTTATGGACGGGCACATCTTTCTCACACCAAGTGTTCAATACACAAGTGCCGTGCATATGTGGAAGCTTCGTCTCTTCCGTGAATGTTGAAATCTTCCGTGTTTTAGAAAGTGATAACAGGTTGTCCTACATTGTTTGACAATCATCACAATGTACGTGCCTTCTATAGTCCTTACGTTCCAGCTCATCGCCTTATTTGTTAGTTTTGCCGGTAGTTTCCTTGGTATTTCACACATACTGGTTTGTTTCGTTTGTTCTGAACTCATGCTAATCTGCTTTTTGATATTTCTCCAATTTTCTTTTGTGATGCTTCTTTTAATCAATGCCCTTAATAGTGCCTGTAATGTATTCTGAAATATATTAGCGACTGGTATAATAAAAAACAGAAATAAAGAAGCAGCAAGCAAAAGTGAAGAATAAGTGTTGCATTTTGCCATAGTCGCAAACTCTAGCTACATCACCAAGCCAGAAGCCGTACACTGGTGGTTAAGTGTGGTTTCGTTTACTAAGTGTTGAGTATTAAGTCAAGCGAAAAACATACCAACTGAAAGACCAGCTTAATGTCATTAGCATGCCCTATGATGGAAATCCTCACCAGCTTTAGAAAACTAAGAAGACTTCTATTTTTCTTTTTTAAATTGACAGCACCAAAAGTGAATCTTGTGATTATAAAACATAGAAAATATTGTTGTGTGCTTCAGCAAAATGACAGTTTGAGAAAGCTTGCATCTTTAGCGATAAAGGGCAGGCGAGTTGCCAGAATGAATTTTCTTCCAACCACTCCAGTGGATAAACCCCCTTGCTGTCTGCCACGGTATGCTGAGTGCACGATACTCATCAGAAGAGCTTACCTCAAGTACACTTGAAGACGATCGGCGACGTATCCTGTCTCCACTCTTATGTACAGGTGGGATCGCGACTGATCTTGCAAATTCTTCAGACTGTGTGCATGAACTGCGCCTGGGCTCAGGACAAAATCTTTCTTGTGCTGCATCTGCGACAGGAAAGCAGTCTCTCAGATAAAAGAGTTAATGCCACAAATTCAATATTTGTATGTAATGTCCCACATTTTATTCTAACAAGATCAAGAAGAAAACATCAGCGCTGCTTCCTTTTCTCACTCTAGTTAAACAACAGGATCGCATCTTTTGGTCTGCATCATTCAATAAAGCACTTTCCACCTTTGCATGCTTTGTTTGCCTGCAAAAGAATTTTAAAGTTCCATTGTATGCATCCCTCACCACCAGAGAAGCAAGCTGCTATAGAGGTGTGCTTGTATTCTCTGTCAACCACTTTGACAGGTGTTTGTTTGTTTATTTATTTCCGTACAATATAAATCCTACGGGTGGGATTACCACAGGGTGTACCTACCATGGCTATGAGATGCACAAACTGTGGGTCACTCCAGAACTAGGAAACTTATTAACATGAAGAATACGATGTTTGAGGCCTTTCTTATATCTCATGACAGCAATGTTGCAAGAATTCAAATGATTTAGCAACAAACTGAATAAAACCATTGCCAAATCAAAAGAAGAATACTACAGATGAATTTTGGCAGTGATTACCTTAGGAAAGGTGACATCGTCTAGAAAAATTAAATAACACACTGAATAGAAAGCCTTTGTCAGACGCTGCTGACTACATGGTAGTTGATAGTGTTTAACTAAGTGGGGAAGAATTTGTAAATGGCTTTAATGAATTTTTTGGGCAGAGAGGAAATACTGCTGATTCCTCGGTTGCTTCTACCGGTGTTCCAAGATTGTCAGTCTTTTCAGTCTATTTCTATTTCTGTGGTTTTTTGTGGGCCTTAGAAATAGTCGTAGTTGTGATGCAGACGGATCAGTAATGAAGCCTCTTAAGTGTGTTCTTGATTTGGTCACCTCTGCGATTACGCACATAGCTTTTCTAACTACCGCCCAGTCTAAATTTTGCCAGTTTTTTCAAAAGACCTTGAGAAAGTTATTAATACCCACATCAACAATTTTAGTGAAAAGTTTATTCTTCCAGCTGACTGTCAGTTCGCATTCAAAAATAACTGGTCCACAGAAGATGCACTCCTGCTTCAGAAAGACATTATACGTTAGGGGACAGTAGGCGCACAAGAACAAAGACAGGTATATTATAGGCATTTACAGCAGGAGCATACTGGGCACACCACCCCAAGGCCCTTAGACTGTTTCACAGAGACGCTAAACGAAAATATTAAGTTGAGCTAGGTTGAAATAGTCCTCTGTAATAACGAGTATGTCATTTGTAGCGAGAATAGAGCGTTTGTAAACAAGAAAAGGACAGAAAATGGCAAACCAGAGTGGTACCAACTGCTGCGATTCATGGTACCAGCCAGCACTGGTTGATTCATAATGTGTCCCATAGAGGGAGGTGACATGGAGATTACTTGAACTCGCCACTTTTGGGGTGGGTGGTTCAAATTAAGGAGTAGCAGTGGGACCCTTGGTGGCAACTATCTGCGCAATAATATGACCTATTGGCACAGAGAAAACGAAGATAAACTTCTAGAGAAATGATTTATCTATCTAGCTCAACTTAATGTTTTTCTTTAGTGCCCCTTTCAGCTCTCGTAAATGCTTGCTCAAAAGCATGGGGGATAGCGGCACCAGGTGCGCTTTATGAGCATACACAACAGTGCAGAGAGGGGTGTTGTCCCGCCCCGACAAAGAGGCCTATAGGTAAAGGAAACGAAGAACTCACATTTTGACGGGGAAAATTCACTACGTAAGGTCCTTGCTCAAGAGTCGCAGCACTTGGGTTTAGGGCAAACGTTGATGCCACACTTGGGGGTCGGCAATTTAGTAACGGTGCTCGAGGACTGAATGCAAAGAAAGGAAATCTGTACACCAGACAAAATGTAGGCTGTGATGGCAGGGCACCCGGACTGAAATGAGAGCAAGAGGAAATACAGTAAGTGTGCAGTCCACTGGCAATGACATTTGTGGGGGAAAATAAATTTGTTGCACAAGTGAGGATGATGCTGCCGGAAGTTCAAGCAGGAGCTACAAGCATTACATGTTGAAATATTACCGTGACAAATAACTATAGGCAAGGAAATGACTGAACATTCTCTTTCTGCAAGCACTTCTAGCTCTTATTCTAATTAAAATACTAATAAAGAAACGCATTTCTAAGCATTCCTCAAGCATGAACATTAACTTACTTAAAACCCCTTCGAGTCCTGTTCATATGCTGGTGCATGCATCATCTGTGTATCTTAAATGTTCCTGTTAAAGAAACTATCTAGGTGTGCTGCATATTTTGTGTCGTGCATTCCTTTTGCACCGTGAAGTGAAGAAGTATGCGTTACCCAATTGCACAGCACTTCAGTAATTGCAGCCTGTTGATACACGTGTATCGCACTCATAAATAATATTCAAGGCATAATCGTTGGTACATATCATACCTGTTTGGGGGAGTGACGCTGTGTAGTATAGTGCCAGTGTCCGCACGAAAAACTGTTTTTCCTGAGGCCGCAGAGCACTGTTCGTCCATGGAAGCATCAAATACAGAAAGCTCAAGCCAAGCTGAGGAAAAATGCAGCACCTCTCGAGAAACGTAGTTGTTCTCAATGAAACTCTGCAAAAAAGAAAAGGACAACTGATAAATAACCCAGAGCAAATACAATCCAGGAGGGTGTGCTGTAGCCAGCGGCTAAACATTCTTTAGGTGCCACTTAAAATGAGTAAATGAGTAAAAACTTCAGATAGAGATGATGGCGTCTGAGCAATTTAAAATTCTAAAGTTTAACATCATGAAACCATGCAGTGGGTTATGAAAAATGCCACAGTTGAAGGCTCCATACTAATGTTGACCACCTGTTCTTTTTTTTAACATGCACATAAATCTAAGTACATGAGCATTTTAAAGCAAAAGCCTCAAGTGGCTCGTCGCAATGGCTAACTCCCGAAAAAAGCAGCATCCAGTTCAGCAAGACAAAAAATATCATGCAGGAATGGCTCATACCCTCTTAAGCACGCAAAGATGCAATGGCTGAATATGAATGAAGAAATGAAAGAATGAATGAATGAAGAAAGGATGAAAGGAGGAATGAAATAGAGAAAGAAAGAATGAAAGAACAAAGAAAGAAAGACGGAGAGGAAGAACGAACAAAAGAAAGAGCAAAAGAACATTTAGGTAGTGCCTTAGGTGCTCGCATATGCTGTTGAGGAGGTCGACCTGCAGCGCCATACATTTAATTCCCACTGCGGTTCGTTATGTCTTGCAAGAAGTCTGACCTCTCCGATCGTATGAATTAATGCCCTATCCCATGTGCAGCAGGCTTTCGCCTTCACGTGTTACAGGATTGTAGCCTGCTGCCGAACTTCTTGCATTTTGCCTCCATCAAAATGCACCTGCTGCAACCAGGAATCGAACCTGCAACCTTGTGCAAAGGAACATAGCCACTCAGCCACAGTGGCAAACATACTAAAGGCCCCTTCTCTGGATCTTCCAATGCATGCAGATGCCTTAGTTACACACGAACACCCGAATCATTATCATGGCACATCTGCACATAAAACATGGTCACCGACCACGGAATCGAAGCTCAAGTCAAACAAAATTCATTTTGATTCCCATACGGGAGAAGCCTTGTTCTCAACCAATTAATGAGCAAGGCCCCCGTATGAATTAGCTGTAATGTCACTAGTTTCTTTATAACTTCTTGTGAAACTTTTATCCTGCATTAGGTGCCCATGTTTCTTAGGTATGCAACATTGTCATGATCATCCTCAAGCAGACGAGTTTTCGTCAAACCACAGATTTCAGATCATTATCATCGACCACTCTGTTGGCTGCTAGCATTGCGAAACAGGTTAACAGCACTGAATGCTGAAATTGGCAGCACATTTGCCAGTTGAAACCCAACATCTGTCCTGCACACTTCATATTTTGTGTCTTGCATTCTTCAACGCTATTAACAAGTTTCAAAACACTCTGCATACATTTTCTTTAGATGATGAAACAAAAACGAAAGAAATGCTACTGGAGAACAAAAGGAATAATTCCTAAATACAAACCTTTATCACGTCTTCGATATTGTGAATGTGTTCGTAGAAGATGTGCCACGTGTGAAGACTGAGTGTCTGAGCTGATTTAATTAGATGGCCCAGAGCAGTGACAAGTTCCTGCACTACAGCTTCAAATTGTCCCGACGTGGCTAGTTGGCGCGTTTGAACATCCTGAACAAAGAACTGAAGCAGCTGGGATGCTGCAATAAGGTCGTGTTCTTCTCCCTGCAAGGAAAAGCCAAATCTTATCTTTCTTGTCCCTTCTTACATTTACATCTCGTGGCATTTCTGCATCACCCCAATGACAGCAGCTAATACCAGCGCCATTTGGGAATGACATTTTAAAATTTAATGATAATAAATCTTAATGCCCTCACTATTACGATAATGTGACATAATAACCCGACGTAGGGAGCTGGAGCCGAGTCAAGCTGCAATTCGCACCATTTTTTCTGTCACCTCCATATTTCTCATGGAGAAATAAAACTACCTTTGATTGATAGATCTATAGATTAATTTAATGCTATTAGGAGTTATGAATTGCGAAGACGCAAGGCCCCTCCATTCATATAGCAGGGTGTCTACCAAATTTACATATTCAATTTCCCCCATTTTCTCAGAAATGCCAAATTCCTTGATATATTCTGGTTTTCTCAGTCATGAGACACGCTTGATACAACCAAAGTAATTATGGAAGTTGTGCAGTTGTATGAGGGTTATACGGAGCTCTGTGGTGCAGCCTGGATAGACACAGTATTCCAAGAGTTGAAAGAGTTTCCATCAATTAAAGATGCATAACCAGAAACTGCATTTCAGTGAGATGTGGAGGAACAGGCGACTAGTGCAGCGGCTAAAATAGAGAGAGACAATTACTTCACCGAAAGTGCTTCTCACCGGAAATCTGGGCTCCACAATAATATTCCATGTTTGAATAAAAGCTTGCACCATGTTCTGTAATAAAAGAGGCACAATAAGAATGATTTCTTTTAGCATATGGCTAAAGAACGCAATAAAGTATGCCCCATTTTTATCCTTCGGATGCCATTCTGTGATATCTAGAGACTGCCCACATTGCCTGTATTCAAGACCAAAACAGAGCGTGCCATAATTGCAAGTAAACATGTGATCACATCACACGATTCAGAATTTAAGGCCCTAGCTTTAGGTCTATGTCCTAAATTACTAGAAGCAGTAGTTAAAGAGGGCATTACATAGAGGGTGCTTATCCAACTGTTTTCTGTTTCCATTGTTTACTTGGTTATTGTGTTCTTGCTTGCAAGTGTTGATTCCCCGTGCCTTAACGACACAATTTTCGATAACCCACCACACTGACTCAGTGGTTATAGTACTGTGACCTGCTGAGCACAGGGTCAAGGGTTCGATTGCCAGAAACTGTGACCGCATCTTGATGAGGTGCAAAATGCAAAAGTGCTAGTGGTCCTATGCTTCTGGGTGCACATAAAAAAAAATAACAGTAAGTCAAAATTAATCCAGAGTCGCATACTATGCGTCGTCCCTCACAAGCCACTGTGCAGTTACATAATTTAATTTGATGATAATATACAATTATGTCAGACATTCCACACGCAAACAGTACTAATTACATTAGCACATGAAGAAGCTACCAATTCAAAATCAGGTCTGCAAAATTCACTGAGCATTGTGCCATACACTTACTGCAGGAAGAGATTCCAAGTCCCGCAGGACGTATATTGCGAATCGCCACACACTTCTGAAGAGGTCGAGTTGGTATGTGGGCAAAGTGCTCTTTGGTGCCTCAATACTTCTAAGTGCAGTTAAAAGTACTTGAAGTTTGTTCAGCGCTGCTTGGTATTGCTGGTCATCAAATAGTCGGGCTATTCTTGGTGACAGGTGGGAAGTTTCGTTTTTCCTGAAAAAGAAAAAAGAGAAGTACTGCACAGATGATTGCTTACATGTAAGCTTTACTGTCCCGAAATGTGAGCAATGGTTAGCCAAAAAAAAAAATTTCTACGTCTGTGCATGCAACAAAGTTGCAGAGCTTTTTGAAAAGAACAACAGAATTCCACTCTGTAGAATTATTCTAAACCAAATTTTGCCAGATATGTATGAAACTATCTCTAAACCCCAATTCTTTACCTCAACAAATATTTCAGATAGAGACCAGACGTCTACAATCAAATGTGACAAACTGCTAGGCATATTTTTTGTGTTACTCGAACAATTATGACTCATTCAGAGGCACATGCCTGGATCTATTCATTGGGTGGAGTAGACATCATCATCATAACAATCATAATAAGCATCATTATTACCAGGTTATTTAGGCCTACAGCATGACGTAAAGGCCTCTCCCAGGTATCCCTAACTGTGCAGGTTCAACGTTGACTAATTACCAACCCTAAACCCAACAGGTGACACCACACCCAGTTTAAACAGCAGCAAGATCAAGAAATGACCACAGCAGTCATCTCACGTGTCATGCTGCACAAAAGCTTCGCCCTGGCTTCCTTCAGTACTGACCTTATGGGTGCCATTTAGACATTAAATTAGGTTAAAAATTCGACTGGGCAGTGAATTTGAAGAGATGCAGATGGAATAATTTATACAAAGCGTAAAATTGTCTTTGGTTTCTCTTAACATTCATTAACTACACCTATGATTTCGCATATATTATAAAAGTGAATCCCTAACCCAAGGTACTTGATTTTCAATTGTGAATTATGCATGCGGTAAAGCATAAAGCATTGCATAAAGTAAAGAGCACTTACATCACAAAAAGATCCATCGAATTCAGCACTCTCAACACACTTGTTTGTGGAAGGCACAATCGAAATCCATCGGCGTCCTGGATGATCATCCTGATGTGCACTGCAAAAGTACACAAAAAAATTTACAGTTAGTTCAGGTGGCCAATCAAGCACATAAGAAAGGAGTTGACAACGAGTCACATAACCTACGGACAAACTTCTTTTTCGTGCAAATAGCATTCTTAGCATTGTCAGACTGCTTCTCTTTCCGGCTATCTAGCTATCACACCAATAACGTTGGCCAACCTCAAAAGAAGTGCAGTCTAAACACGTGGGCCGTTTGCATGGGTGTGTGCCACTTGGTATGTGGCCCTCTTCAATGAACCTCTCTGATGCCACCTTGGGTTTGTGTTGCTCCTCAATTAACTTATTTGATGGCTACTTCGGTCACTGCGTACATGCCAGTGGGCACGCACGGACTTCCCCATGATGCTGCCAGAAGTCATAGCATGTCCAGAGGGAAGTGCGAGAGAAGGGCCCTGCTGTAGCACCATGCCTCGTACTAAACGTGTTTCGGCTATTCGCATACTTGGATAGTCATCGCTGATTTGGTCTGTCCGAATTTGTCTTCTACTGTGAAGCTTTCTTTTTGAGGAAGTAGTGTGGGTTCCATTTAGAGCTTCGTGATAGTCTTGAGCAGATGGCTACGTTTCCAATAGGTGCCAGAAGTGCCGCCATTTGACAAACACACACTGCTCACCAGAGTCGTTCTGTGAGGCCATTCCGGGAGGCAGCCAAAATGAAGAGGTGGAATGAGAGCCACGGTAAAGTTGTCGCCAGGGGCCAGCAGGGGACAGGCCATAGCTGATGACATACGCGTACGGTTTACGGCCACCTTTCCAGATGGAGCAGTTCACCGTGAAAAGCGTCTCCAGAGCGACCCCGGTACGAGGCTGGACGTTGCACTGACCTCCTGAGGTCCCACCTCCAACTATTATCCTCTCCCTTGCTTCTCCCACGGTGTCATTTGAACCTAATAAGATTGAAGGAAACAAAAACAAAAAAGACCTTTGAATAAAGAGTGTACAAACCATGGTTTGAAGGAAGCATTACACTCCAAAAGATAAAAAAATAAAGAAAATCAGGTTGTTGTATTCACTACCTAGTTGTCAAAGCATTCACTACCTTTGAATAACTGCAGTTGGTAATGGTAGAGTTAGCAACACTACTCACTAAACAGGGTAGTCGTGCTTACCTAATGGCTCTTGGCTACCAATTTCAAATATAGTTAGCACGTCTGGATGCACAATTTTTAACCCATAATGCCATTACGTAACCCACTATGAAATAAGCCATTTTCTCCCACAACCAGTGCGCATATTTCTTCTGTGAGGCTATTTGCACTTACTTTTTTAAGCAATGAAAAGTGAATGCGTTATGATTAATCAGCTTTGCACTAGAGGATTTCTCTTGTGTGGCATCCGTCGTCATATTATTTTATGTACGCACTGTGCTTGTTATTCTTACAGTGAAAAATTTATTGAGAGGGCAGTAATGCACTTGACATTTGGAAGAATAAAAAGCAGTTGAAGGTATTAAAGGCACTAGCAGTTATATATATTTATGTGTAACAAAGAGAAAACACTTTCAAAACCTTTTAGCATGCCTTGAACTTTTCCAGCATTTTCAGCAGATAGTATTGATTGATTGATTGATTGATTGATTGATTGATTTACAATATACTGCAGGCCCATGCAGGCCCAAGCAGGAGTGGTGAAATTACAAAAATAATCGTACAAGCATTCAGAACAATTCAAACAAAACGCTCACATCTCTGTTGGGAAACTAACAGAAAAAAATTAATCAGATCTATTGAGTCCGTGCTGTTTAACAATAATAATGGTAGTTTCTTCAATAGTACGGGGGAAAAAGGAAAATTTTAACACCTTAGTTCATGTTTGATAGGGAGTTCAAGATTCAGAGTGATGATGTCTGGTTAGTCTAGTAGTTAATGGGTGTCCACATAGAGCAGGATGGATCGAGAGTTCATTATTTTTGAGGAGGAAAAGAAATTTATTCCCAAAGATATTCTGCCGTAGTTGTAATGTCTGTATACCATGATTGTGCATGATAATTGTTGGCGAGTCGTTGATTCGGTACTTAGAAAAAATAAACCTAACGGCTTTATGCTTCAAGGGACCCAAGAAAATAGTTCACTTAACTGAAAGTTCGCTAAACTGAATATTCACTAGAATATGGAACAGCATAGGTCACAGCAGACATCGAGTCAAAAGTGTGAAATGAAATTTATCTAGTTATGTACATCAAGATATACGAAGTGCGTAACAGTTACGTTGCTGCACATCTCATTTCGAAAAAAGAATCTGATTTTCATTTGCACTGGTGCTCTTACAGCACATGAGGTAACAAAACTGTCCGGAGAGTCGATGTATTTGTGCACTTCCTCTGGCACAGTCTGTTGGTGAGACACGAAGCGTCGCAACTTTCCAAGGTAGCCTACAGTCTCGGCTAGAATTACAGGATTTGAATCTGCCTCTGCCAGTGAATCCTCCTCATCACACTCTTCTTCTTCAGAACTATAAAACTGGAATCAATTTCCAGATGTGACAGCTCAGCACAGGTAACCAGCTCACTGTCACTCTGCACGTAGCCGCCGCTGGAGGGGTGATTTGGAGGCGGCGGGCATCGGCTACGCCAGTGCTGCAGAGCTCAAAACTTCGTTGAGCTGATTTCAAAAATGAGCCCGGGTCCACTGATCAAGCTCATTCAACTGAAATATTCGCTTTTCAGAAATTCGTTTAACTGAAAGATTTTTGCACTGAATGCATAGGAAAACTGCTGGGGGATTTTCTACAAGTTTGTTATTCTGAAATATTCGTTAAACCGACGTTTGTGCAACTGAGAGTTTACTGTATTGCGCTTATTATCTGGATCCCAGGCGGTGCATATGTATTCCATTTTTGGCCTAATGAGTGAGCTGTACACATGAAGTTTAGTGTCCGGGGGCACTTGTTGAGGCAGCAAAATGAGGCAGCACACACATTATAGATATCAGAATTCCAAATTAGGTTGTTAGTTATTGTCACACCCAAATACTGATATTCATTTACTTCAACGAGAGGATGAGTAGGAAGACTATTGAAAAACATCCCCCTATGTCTTTTCTTGCATGTATACATGTATGGTTATCTGCATGTATACTGTTCTTTCTTCATTCATTACACCATGAAAAAAGTTAGGAAGGTTAGTATTGAAAAGTTCCTGATCCTCTCGGCAAACAATCTCAAGAAACAAAATGCAGTCATCTGCAAATAAACGATTTTATATTGGTTCCATAATAACATTAACAATATTATTAATAAAAACAAATAATAAGAGCAGTCCCAGCACGCTAGCTTGTGGTACCTCGAAAGTGCTTACTAAGCCATATAGGGAAAATACGGGGAATGCGGGAGATGGAAATTCAAGACGATGAGCAAAACGTGAATAAGTTGAATGCAGGAGCCAAAGTTTCGACAAGTGGACTTGTCTTCTTCAAGGCGACGTACCAAGACTAAGACATATAGTACTTTTTGCCATAGTAATAACACAGAATACACACTATGTTTGATTCAAATAAAGAATTGATTTAGTGATTCCATTCCACTTGCAATCCCTAATGACGTCGATCAACTCAGTGCCGCTTTCTTAGAGAAGAACCAAATAAAAAAATTTGGCAGAACACATCCTTTGGGGATGATTATCTACATCTATGCAATTAGCATTCAAGCTGTTGTGAATATTTGATCTGGTAATGGGAAATTCATTATTGGTAGAGATCTTAATGATTATGTTTATGTTTTGTAATTATAGAGAGTAAGTTTCCCGTTCAGGGACATACCCAGCGAGTCAGTGACCCAAGTTCGTCTACTAGGTCGAGCTGCCAGCAGCAAGATTTTGTCCATTCAGGTACACACCCAGCGACCCAAGCTAGTAGACAACTTGGATAACGAGGAACAGTATGCATAAGGAGGCTAGATAGATAGATAGACACGAAGTTGCTGAAGTAAGCTAGGAATGCTAATCCCATTGAAAAGATTAGCAGGATGTGGGAATTAGTAATTCCTTTGTAAATGTGCAACACAACGCTTGATTAAGCTAGAAAAGCAGTGAAAGGGACACACACAAGTAAATCACTACCTTCCAACTGAAGTTTATAATGAGATGGCACAATATATTATACATATAATGAGGCACACTATATGCATGTTCATACTAAAGAAGCATACATACACGCACCTTTTCGGCGAACCTTCACATGAACTGCGTAGGAACATTTGGCTATCAGTGCTCCTGGTTGGAGGACGAGCCAACTGCTGTGGCGGAACGAGCTCACAAAGCTGCCAACTTCAACTCTTTTTCTGGAATATCCGAAAATCTTCCTCAAAACTGACGCAGACCTACTGTCCGCAGATACAACGCCAAGCCTGTTGTCAATTCGTCTCGGTCCTTTTGGAACTGAAAGCAAGAGGAAAAATTATGCATATTTTTAGTAACTGAATGATCACCAAAAACTGTTGGGGACCACGAATGGAAAGGAAAATTACTACCACAGAAACTGAAGGCAAAGCTTTCTCTTTCCAAATTCTGCATGCAATATCATGACTAATTTGTTGGTTTGTTTTTCACTACTGCTCAACCATGTATAGCATTTTTCTGTACACCTAATCAGCAGCCAGCCCTATAACAAAATTCATTGATTTAATATGAAGCTGAAAGAAATTTATAAATGTAATTCTCGTCCCCAAAACTGCTTGCATTAATTATTACCATGCTTGAAGGCTGGAAATGTGACTGAAGTTTCACAGTCAACTTACCATTAGAACGTTGTTGTTTTCCAAGGCGGGTGAACCGACGGTTTTCAGTTGGCTCAAAATGAACTGCAGCAGAATGGGAAAAGAAGTAGTAATCAGGCATGCAGGCCAAATAATTACTGTCTGTAGAGCAGACATAGATATTGATTTCTTGGTAACTTGTGAGTGAAGTAGAAGACTTTCATATTATCTGTAGTGAGCCCCTGTGCCTTAAAGTTGGGCACACGAAGCCGCTGACATGACGCTGTATAATCTTAGTTGCCATTCCCCACTTCTTGCTTATATCCCATAGTTAAAAGGACACTAAAGAAAAAAATAATTTGAGCACTGTTAATAAATTACCATTCCACAACACCCTAACAAGCTACTCTTACTATGAGAAGATGCTTAGTAAGCCAGAAAAAAATGCTAGAATGAAAGGTGGATGATGACACCACCTTGAAGTTCCTGTACCAGGTTGCCATGATGTCATGGATGCTGACGCCGTCTTCTCGGGCCTACCGTAATATCCCCAGAAATGCCCCACCCCCAAGACAATCACAACCCATTTTTGAAATGATTTGCTATTTTTTATGAAACAGCTAAAGATAGCCTACTACAAGCCCCTATCAATGCAAGACTGTATCATATTTTCAAAAGAGTATAGGGACACTGTGCCTCCAGCACAACCACAGTGAATACTCCATCGTGAATATAGACCAAACAATGATGCACATGAATGAACCAGCAACAAAGATCAACCACATCACCAGCCAAACGAACATCTAAATCACCAGCACTGGATGCTCTTGTCATTGGTTCACGGTTGCATAAGAGACAAGGACTGAACTTAGGTTTCAGGAACATTTGCCGAAATGTGAATAAATCCGAGCACACCTAAGCACTTCTTATGAGTTGTGAATGCGAAAGCATTAATGTCCAATTGAACACCGCTGAGTGGTCTTTTATATGCTGCGAGTAATGTACCATAGCGGAACAAGCTGCGTGAGTCAGCAAGCAGCATCAGCCTGTGCTGCCGACGCCACATTCCGGCGAAGTCCTGCACAAATGAGACCGAGAAAGCAGCAGCGGTCACCAAGGCTGGTAGGCACGCATAGCAGCTAGGCCCAGTGGGGGTTATAGAGAGCCACACGGAACACACGCCAGCTTCTGAGAGCGAGAGCCAAGGTAAAGTGTCATCACGGCGATGCCCTCTCCCCTCGTGCAACACCTGGCGCATTGCACGGCAGCAGGTGTACCCTTCTGTCCACTCTACTCCGTCAAAGCACGCTCGTGACATGGTGTCGCAGCCAGTAGGAATTTTGGTGCTGTTTTGCTGCTCAAGACGAAAGATGCTGGCTTTTCCACTCAATGGGCAATATTATGCTTTTGCATCAAAAAATACTTCGCAATCCCTGGCGTCACATTGATGAATTTCAGTGCGAAATTCAGGCATAAAACTGTGACCGTCATTTTTTGTTTTAATAATCAGGCTTTTATCGTAAAATAGATGAAAGCAGAGTACTTAAAGACTACTTTATCAATCTAACCTAATTCAATGCTTCTCTTTAATGTCCTTTTAATGGCGTTTCACATTTCAAAGTTGTACAGTATGGTGCCAGACATGCCTTAGTGAAGGATTGGTTGTGGTCACCAGGGGTGCTATTTATGTACACCTATGTCTCATCATCCTCATCATCGTCGTCGTCGTCGTCGTCTTCATCATCATCATCATCATCATCATCATCATCATCATCATCACCACTACCCCCTGGCTACGTCCACTGCAGGGCAAAGGCCTCTCCCATACTTCTCCAACTACCCTGGTCTTGTGCTAATTGTGGCCATGTTCTCCCTATGTCTATGTACACCTAAATCCTTAGCATGCTTGCATACCAGAACCACAGAAATGGAGCCCACATGGTCGAGGATCAAACACACGGCCCATTACTCAGTGACAGTTGCCACGGTCACATGAGCAAAAGTGGCAAGCTTATATGTCATTCTCAGCACTTAACCTGCTCAAGCTGCTCACACTGCTTTATGCTTTCTTTCCCTTGAAAATGCCCAAAGCCGCATGCGTCCTACTTTTCAACTTCTTTTTTCCAAACATTTCACCAACTCTAATTTTCTTTCAACGGTTTTATGAAGACAGTGGAACAAAGCAAGAAAGAACAGCAAAAATGTGATGCAGGAAACACTTTTGTATTGTTCTTCCTTGATATATGATTAATATTTACATATATTTGTTCAGCCTGTACACATTGCGAGTTTGGTGAAGCAGAGAGATAAAATTCAAGGCTATGTGGAGAAACCAAGAAAGAAAAGAGAAGGAAATAAAAGCAAGATATGAGCATTGAGCTGCTGTTCATACCATTTTTTGCAGATCCTGTGCCATTGGCAAAGTCTGGAAATGGTGGAAACGGTGGAAGTGGACTTCCTTCAAAAAAGAGAACACCATATATATTACCGTGGACTTGAATGGAGGCCAAACAAAGCAGTCAACATTTCTTAATAGACAAATACATGCAGCCATTTGGCTGTGTTTGAATGTGAATACTACCCTAGCAAAAATACCAATAGCATTTGTTATTGTTTCCACTAGGTGACATCTATTTGACGAATATGTTGCCATATATATATATATATATATATATATATATATATATATATATATACACACATATATATAAGCGATCGTACATTTTTCTCCCTACAACTGAGCTTTTCAAAAACGCTAACCTTTCTATATGTCAGTTTTTCTTGTTCACCTTCGGTGTCAACTCCATGCTCATCATGCATAAAAGTCAATCATAAACCTCTGTGCTCCACAAACGCTACCAGTAGCCCCCATCTGTTTCCATACGAGACAGAGCAGAATGTGATGAGCACAAATGCTGACAAGGTAATGGGCTGGCAGTATGTACTGTGCATATTGCATGGTGCTTGCATGTGGATCCAACTTGTGGACGATGTGCATGTTATAATGTAGAAGGCTTCGCTAAATTGTGAGAGTGATAGAAAATTATTAGCTAAATAACAAATATATAAACAGAAGAACCAAGATCCAGATGAAAAAAGGAAATCATTAAATTGCAAGCTTTGCAAACCGAGGTTTTACTGTGCTGTGCTATAACACTATCCTACAGCTGTTCTGCCGATTTTCTGCAGTGATATACTGTTTGGCACATAAGAGATTAGTTGTAGTATAAGGCAGTATCCACTCACTTGAACCAGCTTGGTGTAATGCGTGCTGATTGTCATGTGCCCTTCGGTGAGGAGTTCGGCCAACTTGAGCGCTACTGTTGTCCAGACGCATTTCGGTGCTGCCAATACTGCCATAGCAGTGGTCACCACCTATATACAAGATGACATGCATAGGCTAAACGCTGCCAAAGTGACACCTCCACAAGGGCAAGTACTGCGGATGCAGACTAAGAGTCTTACTTGGACCTATGACAACCATGCCTATACACATCTCTTTCGAGAGCAAAGAGCACCTGTCATAGCCCACGGTTCCCATTTTTAATAGACCTGTGCTTGCCTCTTACCTTGTTTAATATCTGAATATAGAAGATGTGGCCATTAAAGAAAACTACCTTGAAAAATAGCTAGGTTGACATATATGTAGGCAAGCACAATTCACTCAGCACTGGAGCACCTTACGAACTCATTTTGGCCTTGGTAATGGATGAATAACGTTGAAAATGAATTAACAGTAAGTACCACCAGTGGCGTAGCCAGAAATATTCCTCAGAAGGGGGGGGGGGGGCACCCACTAGTCCGGGAATGGGAAGGTCACATATTAAGAAATTTTGGAGGTGGGGGGGGGGGGGCAGAGTATGTGCCGGGTGTGCCACCCCCTGGCTATGCCCCTGAGTACCACCAATGACCTAGCTGTAGGGTTGCACAGAGTTAAATGCTCAAAATTCGATCACTTCTTTCGCAGAACACCATATTCCCTCTTGCGTTGATGCCAACATACTTTCAAACATGTCAAAATATATATTTTGCAACATTCCTTTCACTAATGTTTGCCTTTGTCACTGGCTCGCATGCCACCGTGCTTCATTGTCACTCAATCGGCCACTTAACGCAGGACATAACAAGAAAAGAATAGAAAAAAAAAACCAATAAATTCCTGGATTTCTCATGTTATCATCTGTGAGAGATATACATAATGCAATGGCACCTGAAGGATTCTGTTATTTGGTGATCAACCTTCAAACGTTCACATTGAGTGAATGTCTTCGCACTACTTTGAGGCCTTGCATTACCATGACTTACTGTTGGCTTTTGCCTTAGCATGACGAAAAGATTTGTGCATTTTCTCCCGTGGCCTTTTTTTAAATGATGTACATTTGATGTTTGCGTAGCGCATTGCTCAGGTGTCTCATCAGCCTGACGACAACACTTGCTTGCTCTAACAACACGGTCACCTCTTTTTCGAACATGACCTCCTTCTTGTAAGGCATCTAAGGGACTGATGCACTTCATACGGCAAGGCCCTATACTGCAAGAAGTGTAGATGATGTATCCGGAAGTGCACCCGGCGCAGTCTACCAAGCTTGGAGGCTGATGCAATTGGTTCTGCAACCGGCGCAACCCAGCACGCGAAGCAGATCATTATCTCAACATGCACCCGTGGCAATGCCACATCAAGATAGCTTAATCACTCAAGCATGAACCTCTCCCACTTCTTTTTCCAGACAGCAGTGGCAGGACTGTCACGTGACACTGGCATAACTGCCTGCTCCAACCTAGCCCTCTCCTGCACCACCATCTTTGTCAGCCCTCGAACAATTTTCTTGCTGTTTGACGAAGTACCTCCACCAGCCCTCCCCCAGCTCTTTTCGATAATAACCCACAATGCCAAGCATCCTAGAAACGCCCTTATAATGCAATAGTGTTGCACAGATCATTCTGTAATGATGTCACATTATATAAAATGCCTTCATAAGTTTAACACTATTACATGAAATACTATAATGCTACATCACGATGAAGAATAGTTAGAAAATGTGGATCGTAAGTCCTGCTCACCATGGTGGAGGCTCTTGTGATCCGAGAGGCTCCACACTGACCACTCGAAGTCGAGCTCCTCACTGGGGTCGCAGTCCTGGCACAACGCAGTGAACGTCACTTTTTCGTGACTTCGCACGTGTCTTTCATAGTCACATGACTGGCAGCTTACACCAATGAGCCTGGAAGGTGAGAAGAATGTCAAGAAATGATCAGCTACGCCTGCACAAGGACACTGTAGAGAAATACAGTTCATACAGTAGAACAAGTTATGCAATTCCCAAAGACTCAGCAAATCAATGTTATACAAAAAACTTTGCAGGTGGCTGGCTGTCTAGCATCGTTTCCACTTTCACAAAGCATTACCAGATGCCACAACAGGTCAGTATAGGATAAAGTGAATCAGACACGGTGCTATCAAGGTACAATAATGAAGGGTCCTATGGGAGCCAGCAAACGTACTCTATTGTAGGGCAAGAAATTTAGTGCGCAATGTAAGTGTGTTTGTGGTAACAATGGCACGATGGTGACGATGATGGCACAATGAAAGATTTTTTGTGTTTTGGACGATAAAATGATGGAACCTGTGTCGTTACAATCTGGGCCAATCACGAATGCAGTACACTGGGTAACCTGGGCCAATTCACAAGGCGATGCAATTTGTCATATAACTCCTTAAAGCACTAGCTGACATAATAATAGTAATAATAAAGCTTATTTTCATCTCATCACGCATGATGCGTAGAAGGAATGGGTGAAGCTGGCATGCTTTCACACAGGGGAAGCGAATTGTTGCAACGTGGCGCAATGCATGCACGAATTATCTGAAAGTCCCAGCATGGAAATGGGAAAGAGTGTCACGCACATATCAGTGGTCTGACTTGCAGGGCATGTTGCTGGGCCCTGTTCTGCTAGGTGGTCCTGGCTCAAATCTCATCACTGGACAAATAACTTTATGTTTAATAAAGTGGCCACAAACAAGGTGGCACAAGTAGCCACCTACCGCAAAGTGCCTGGCAAGAGCCAAAGAATGCTCCTCGATATTAACAGAAAGGAATTTAAATATCAAACAAAGTTAAAAAAAATAACAATGTGAACCCTCCACTCCATTCCACATGCTTGTTATTAGTGTATACCTACCGAGATTGAGGGCCGGTTTCAGATGCATTCAGGACCTGCTGTGCAATGTGAGAGGAGGCGTTCCCCAGAGTCAGCATCGCAGTGAAGAGGAAGGCACTTTTGGTGTTCAGTGAGGAAGCGAGGAAACGCAGCGTCCTGGTGCTTCGCTTGGCCAACAACAATGGGACAGGGTGCGTGAAACAGTCGGCGTGAGCGTCGTCCAATACCTCGCACTTCCAAGTAATTCTGCAAATGGAGTTGAGAAGTTATCGATGTGCAGACAGAGGAGGACGCTCACCAATGCACAGTGGCTGTAAGGAGCTGTGATGCTGCATCTGTATACAGTGTGATAATATGTCTCGCAATACATTCCCTAGCCCAAAATCCAAATGGTATAAGCTCCCCAATGATGTATTATTACAGCGTTTCCTAAGTTTGTTTACCTCGCATCTCATGATGTGTTCCGCATAACCCAACTTTTAAAAATCCTCACCAAAGACTATTTTAGTCTTTGGTGATGTAAACTGCTTCACTTGATGCACGGTTTCCCCCCAAAGCTACCTGTACTTTCCTGGTGTTTGATAAATTGGTAAAATCAAGCAGCTCTTATTTTGTTCGGCAAGGATACTGTATCTGAATGCACTTGTAAATAAATAAATAAAAAAATAATAAACAACCATGTGAGATGCCATCAGTGGCTTCATGCTGGTATCCCTGTGTTGCCCTAGTGATGCATTCACGCCACATAATTCTATTGTTACTTTGCTTTTATGTATATAAAGGAAACCTACTTAATTAGTACGGTCTACCGACTCACCCGGAAAGGTGTCAACCCGTCCGCGCGCCTGTAAATTTGGTTTTTCCACAGTAAGACTGTTTGTGAGGGGAAGCGTGCACCTTTGACCCTTCATCTTTCACAATATGCGGGCCACATAACGTTAAGTGAAATTGTTTTGATACGCGGCTGCCACACACACAGGCATGCATGCACACAAACACACACACGCACGCACGCACATCTACACACAGGTGCACGCACATACATACATGTACACGCATACACACATGCACGCACATACACACACACACCCGCACGCACCCGGGCGCGCAGACACATACATGCACGCACACACACAAACACACATGCACGCACATGCATCATGAACGCACACACACATACACACGCACAAATGTGCACACAAATGAATTAATTTTTGTTTGAATGAACACATCGCGAGAAACCTAAGAAACCTAAGAGGAACCTAAAAATTGACGTATACGAGGGCGAATCAGAAATTCTTTGCCTCTATTTTTTTTTTTTTTTTGCCAAATTAGGGCCGTAAATACGAAGTGAACACGTCAATTCCCAGCGGTAGACCTTTCTTGGACCGGCCCGGCCTTACCTGCCGGTAGCTCCGCGGCAAGGCGCTGCTTTCAGTTGTTGAAGATGGCGGTTGTGCTTCGCACGTCCACGGTGTACGAGCAACGAAGCGTAAGTCGTTTTCTATGCAGCAAGGGACGAACGCCTATCGAAATCCACAAGGAAATGCAGCCCACGTTTGGGGAAAGGTGTCTCGCTTTGAGAAGTCCGCTGAAGAAGTTCCTGGAAAGACAACGATTCACGTGCAACGACGAAGCCAAGACAGCAGTCCGACGGCGTTTCCACCGTCAGTCGGACAAATTCTATCTCAAGTTCAGTGCTGCAACGCGGCAAACTTCTGAACCGTTGTGGGCACTGTGTGGAAAGATAGTGTAAGGTACGTAGAATAGTACGTATATTTGTAATTATACCAGTATGCACCTTATTTTGGCTAATAAAAAATTGGGCCAGAGACTTTCTGATTCGCCGTCGTATTTCATTTTCATTGAGTTTTGCACTCCAAAAACATTTGTCGACCACTTCTAGATTTTGTATTGCTAAAGACGCTTTCAAAGTGGATATATTTTAAAGATTCAATGCCTGTTTTTCTTATTATTATTTGGTTTATTTATTTTTGTTTATTTCTTTATTGTTACAACTTCGCTATATCGTAATGTGTGTTTTTTTTTTACTTCCATTAACCGAAGTGCATTAATCTCCTGCACGAGCACGAATTCGGAGTCGACCACGCACATGTAGTCGGAGAGGTCAGGCGGGTAGACCTCGGTCTCGAGGATGACGATCGCAGACGGGCCGATGGTTCGCCACGAGCCGCCCGCGATGCTGAAGCTGACCGGAGGCGGCACAACGGCCAATGTCGCGTTCGCGACGGCGTACACGGCCGTGGACATCATGCGGGCCTGCACGTGGGAGAACAAGTACGAGATCGTTCACAAACTATGTAAGACCTCAGAAGAGCACTCGCGCGAAATTTCTGACCCGCCGTTCGTTTCGACGCGAGGGCGCCAAATCGCCCACTGAGCGAAAAAAAGCCGGCGTCTGTAGCAGCGAAACGGCACCCAGGGCTGCGACGCCACGTCACGAGCTCGCCTCGACGGAGCAGAGCGGGCGAACGGGTGCTGCCGCGCCACGCGTTGCGGCGCGAGGGGAGAGGGCGTCGCCGCGACGCAGCGTACGTCACCTTCGCTCTCGCAAGCCTGTGTTTCCAGAGACGCGCAGTGAGTCTGGCTGCGACAAAGAGGGCTGCGACTCGTCAAGCATAGCCAGGGCAGCGTTATGCCTTCCGCTACTGGCATGAACGCTGTGCTGTGCAGCTATATCTGCACATACAACACCGTGGTGCGCACAGTGGTCAATTCTGAGTGGAATGGACAGCGCGCTTCACGCTGCAAGTTTACGCTCACGCTTTTCCCCCTGTCTCGCCTCGTGCACCATTGATGCGCGACGCCTGCAACGCCGGATGGCGTCGCTCCTCCTCAATCCGCCTGCGTTGTGAGAGGCCTATCGCATAGCCGCCAGAGTTCTGTCGCCTCGCGTGCTGTGTCGCTTCCAACAGGTCGACCCCGCGTTCTCTTAGAACGCCATCTCAGGAGCCTTCGCGCAAAGCTTGCCATCGATTTCAATGCTTCGCCCTTCAGGGGAAACTATCCAATATTTCCACGAGCCCAAGGGCTCTTGGCAGACGCCCAGACGATGTGAAGCCCACCCTATTAACGCGATAGCGTTAAGGAGCTCGTGTCGCAGAAAAGCCGGTGTCGTCGGCGTCGGCGTCGGTGTCGGCGTCCGCGGCGTTGGCCGTGAGCGATAAATCACGGCAGGCACTTCATAAATAAAAAGCAACTTCCAAGATGGGCTGGGTGGGAATCGAACCAGGGTCTCCGGAGTGTGAGACGGAGACGTTACCACTGAGCCACGAGTTCGATGCTTCAAAGCGGTACAAAAGCGCCTCTAGTGAACGCGGTGTTGCCTTACAAACGAGCTGTTTCTAAGGCTCATGCGTGCGTCACTTGCTCAGGCGCACATTTCGTTGTCGCGCGGAACGCTGCGTTGCTCGACGCTCACCGCGTCCGATGCGGGGCGCGTAGTCGCTGCGCCGTAGCCCATTGTCTTACACCCCTTGGCGGGTCGACGGGAATGCTGTCGCGTTCCACTCTTGAAGGCGAAGCTTAAGCGTCCTCCAATTTTTTAACTTGCCGGACAAAATTCAACTTTTCACCACCACCACGGTTACTATTTTCTGTGAAATACAGGTCCTTAACCTCGAAACCCCAGGAAAGAAACACGGGTAAACGCTACCGCGCTCGAAATAATTAGACGATAATAGGTTTCCTATGAGCCGGTTTTGATTTCGTTTCTCAGTAGACATTTGTCATGACATCGACTACTTTGCTGTAGCGCAGGCAGAACAACCGGACTCACAGAAAGGAATACCTCACAGAATGGAATACCAACTAGCACGTACCCAAACCTTGCTTCACAGAAAGGCACATTAGACAACACAAAGCGCTATGTCTTATCTATAATGCTCCTTTCTGTCTGTCCGGTCGTTATGCCTGAGCTACCAAAGTACAAGATGCCATACCAATAAGCCAATGTATGACTACCCTCATCGATTTGTCATGATCGATGAAGCTGGTCACAGGGGAGCAGTGATCACCTTGACGTTTGGCGGGCCCTCCGGCTCGGTCGGTGGTCTTTTTTGCTGCTATCCGTTGCGCGGCCCGACGTAGCATCATATCAGGCGACCGAGCAAGCTAAAGACAGTGACAAAACGTCAAGAACGATCTGCTGTCACGTGACCGCCGTGGGTGTCATGACGTATGACATGTGTCTACTGGGAAACGAAACTGTAACTGGTTCGTAGAATAACTATATAACACAGTAAATGATTTAAGGCGCTCCGGCGCTCGCCAGTATATCTTCTGGGGTTTCGAAGCCAAGGATCTTCAGTTAAACCAAGAAGTGCACAAACAAAAACGCATTAAATTGACTAATGCAACTCAAGTTAAAATTCATGCAGTAACAGTTCTGGTAGTTTTCTAAGCATGCGTAAGCATTGTGCCGCTTGCTCGTCTGCACGCAGCCCGGTGTGATTATCAATGTTATGGAACTTGATACGATCGGTATAAACCCCTATCAACCCTGATCGGTCGTTCGCTTATTATGGCCGATAGCGAACATGATAAGGCAGGTTGAATTATGACAGAGTTCATTATGGTACTCCAACCCACGACCATTGCTGTAAATTAAAGTGAACTTAATAAACCACAGTTAATTAAGGCACTCTAACTCTCGACCTTAGGCGGGAGTCGATTTCACGGCCTTTGGTTGTTAGATGAACTAAGGTTAATGTCGCCAAGCTGTTGCAAAACCACCACTACAGTTGCTGAGGGAGGTATGCAACGCTTTATTGATGGTCCGGATGCTTGTTTTGAGCTTGTTCTTTAATGAAACGCACGCTGTCCTGCGTGCTGTATGGTTGACTTCAATGAATGCACGCACTGTTCGCTTCACTTTGCAGAGCGCTTGTAGCCTCGGCCTTGCGGGGTTATGAGCCACTGCATTTTTGGCTTAATTACGGGGTTATGAGGCATTGTTTAAAGGGGGTGTAAGGCATTCATTGTCTTACGTGACGGACAAATTTCTCGTTCGGTAGGCATAGAAATCCTTACGGATTTAATATCTGTCTTAATGTTCCTTTAACATCACGAATTGTCAAAAAAAAAATATAGGGCGTACAAACAAAATAAACACGAAGCTTGGCGGGTCCTCCGGCGCAGTACAAAGCAAGTGAAACGTTAGGATGCCCCCTTCATACCGCATATCGCAAGTCAAACGCAAAAGATAACGCACTGACGGTGTACTCGTACATGGTGCATCGAATGGTTCGTTCTGATACGCGCACGCGCGTTCGATCGCGCTTGTCAGTGCCTACAGGGCTCACTCTCGCTGCATTGTAGGCCTGAAGCAATCGCTGTGAATTACTGCACTTCGTATTTCTCAGCACAGGCGAAGAAGAGAGAACACACGATCAAGGAACACGAGGTGACCATGTACAGCGGCGTGCCATGCAATGCACACGATAAGATGATATATAGAACAGGAGCGCCGCTCGGCGCTCTGGTGTGATTTTCTTTCACACTGTCGGTCGCCCGCGTCAGACGAACTACCAAATGTGGGAAAAGAAGGCGGCTAAGAGAAGACCGCGATAGCGAATGGAAATGACAGCGGGAACTGCATTGCCGGCTGCACAGACGCACGCATTCTAGATACGTACACTCGCACACACACATACAAAAATAACAATAATAAAAGAAAGACGTAAATAGGAAAAGAACACAGGCTATAGAGCAAGAAACGTCCTGTCCAGACATTCCATTGGCCCATCTCTCGCGCACGGCTCTTTAGGCACGAAGAGCCCGCGTCAGCAGAGTCAACAGCCGAGTGGCGACCGACGAAACACGAGCACGAAAGTGATGGATAAACACAAGGGCGACCGATGGGCGCAGCGACAACCGAGCGTATCGCGCGCGCGCGCGTCTCGTCGGGCAGAAAGCCCGCAGGCTAGCTTCACGGAGTGTCCCCGCGTTGCGCTGCTGCTATCTGTGCCGTGACAAATGTCGCGACGCGACAGCGAAAGCCGCCTCGGGAATACGGCGGAACGGAGCATCGGCATCTGTGAGAGCAAACAGACAGCACCCGACGACGCGTACACAAGGGGTACCGCGGCGCTCATAGTAATTGCGGGGCTCGTCGGGCCCCGATCGGTGCGCGCGCGCGCGATATATATATATATATATATATATATATATATATATATATATATATATATATATATATATATATATATATATATATATATACGTCCCGCAGAGGACCGGAAAGAAGGCAGACAGACAGACAATAGACGGGCATTAAGCATGCGCGCAGCACCCTCTGTACGCACACGCCTCATAAAGCCCCCGCGCGAGCGGGCGATAAGGCATCTGCGCAGCCGCTAAATGCGGGAACAAGAACGAGCATAACGAGGTATTAAGGCCGCGAAAGAGAAACAGACAGTGGCTTAGGTGCGAGTAAGCCGCCGCGAATCGAATCAAGCGCGAGGGAAGGGGAGGACACGTTCGGCCGAAGAGGGAGATAAATGCGAGCGCGGAGCATTTATCCGTGCCAATGAACGCAGCACAAACGTCAATAAGGAACAAACGAGGACTGAGAGAAGGGCGAGAGAAGGAGACAAAGCGACGCGAATGAAGCGAGAGCGGCGCAAAAAAATCACAAACAAAGTTACGAATTAACCGAGGAGGAGCTAACGGATAGAGAGAGCGCCGCAGAAAGACGTAGGGAAGGGAGACGGTGACATTGCGACTGACGGGTGAGAGGGGACACGAAGAAGAATAATCTCACGGCAGGGAAGAGGGGAGAAGACAGCGAGCCTCGGGAAGAGCGGATCGCGAAAAAAAAAAAAAAAAGAACGAGAAGCACAGAAGCAGAGAGAGGAGTCATCGTCGTGATTAATGACGATGAGATGCGCCATTTCCTTCCCCTCTGGACGAGCTGGAGAGATGGCACGACGGCGAGGGGTGGAAGCAGCAGCGAATGGAACGGCTGAATTAATAACGAACACAATTAATCGCCCGCTGCGCGATAGCGTATGCGCCATGGCTGCTGCAGCCCCGAGGCGCTCGCTTCCGTGGCCGACGACGATGACGACGACTGCCGTCCGGAACAGCGGCGCGCAGAGGACGACGTTTGCGCTGTTCCTTGTCATTCGGTGTCGCTTTCGCTGTGCTTACAACTATGCACGCGTGTGAGTGAGCGAGTCTGCGCAGTCTCCCGTCTTTCTCTCTCTTTGTCTAAGCCTGCTTGTAGATTCGATCGCCTTCAACATTGTTACGGGCAAAAGAGAAGCACTATGTTGTGTTTGCTGTACACTTCGAGACAGCATTGCGTCCGATGCACTTTCTTTTCGGAGCGCCAGGACCGAAAAAAAATATAGTAAAGCACCCTCCTCGCTAATTTAACACGTGATTAGTCTAGGCTTTGATTGACAGGACTGCAATGACATTTCGTCATCGCGAGGGTGCTGCCAGCGGAACACGAGATACCCGAGCGTACCAGGACGTGACTGTAAACTCGGCAAAGACAAAATGTACGTAGTACAGCGTTTCAATATGATACTCTGGCGCTGGACTGCAAGCTGCGATACTTGCTCTGGTGCTGTACCGACTGCCATCGAGGCTTATCAAAGCGCGTTCTGACGATCAGGAACAGGAGAAACAGTATAGGGACAAGTGCGATAGCGATCATGACTGGCTGACGCAAGGCGCAGCTTCCACACACTCGGGAGCCTAGTGAGCACGAAAACTTACTTCCTACCTGCGCCTGCGAAAGACGGCACAGAAACGTTATCAGCATTGGTTCGGCAACTAGAAAGAGTCGGCTTATAGAGACGTGTATCTTACAAGCTGGTATGTCACCCCAGTTCATAGAAACAACCGCTCACGGCAATGATTTCGGCATGATGTAGGGAGTATCATTACAAAGTTATATCAACGAAAAGCTTGGCCCCGCCATTTCACCTTAGAAATCCCTTAATGCGCGACCTGTCAGCACAAAGATAACCAGTTGATATTTTCCTGGCAAAATGCTATTACCATTAACTGTGACAGATCTTTTTCTGTCGTAATATAAAATCGGCGATTAGCCCTGTCACTGTCGGTTATGACAATATGAAGATTGATTGGCTCATAGATTGAGTTTATCGTCCCAAAGCATACGATCGCTCCGAGAGACGCCGAAGTGGAGGGCTCCAGATAAAGTTCGATCAAGTTTATTTAACGTTGCACACCGGGGAACTTACCCCCGACCTCCTCGCGTTTAGCAGCACAACGGCACATCCACTATGTCACCGCGGACGGCTAAATATAGGCTTTCCTTCCTCAAACAGCGAACATTTATAAATGGCGCCAGCGTCGAGCATGCATCGTTACACCCATTCTTCAAGCTAGCAACGGTCAAAGTCAATAAAGAGATTTAGGATAGCAAGCGAAACCACCAAGCGTTGGGAATGGGGGGTGGGTTATGCACAAGCTCCACTGTAGGCACTGCGCGCTTTCTTTATGTTCGCTTTGCTTTCTTTCGTAAGCCTGGTGGCTTGCATCCCTCGACGCTTGGGCACCCTAAACTAAATATCCCCAATGTTTCTTAGCGGCGCGGCGACAGCGCACCACCCCCTGTTGCGTACTCCAGGGTAGCGTACCGTACTGCTGCCGAGAAATAGCGACGCCTGCCTATCGAAGCTCGACCGACATTACTTAATGGGTAGCGTGGCGTTGTCGGCGGGCTGCAGGCATCCGGTAGATCATGGCGACCAAGCAGGGGCGAGACGATTTGCTAGTGCGAAACTTGCACGGTTTATTCAAAGGTAGTTGAAAGAAAATAAGAAAAGCATGAAGTATGAAGTCTCAAGTATGAAGTCTCTCAAAGTACATTTCGGAGCATCTTAAATAGCTCTCTACAAGTGTGGGCGGGATCTTGCTTCCATCGATGACACGTGACAGGCACGGAGAGAGGGCCCCTCCTCCAGCAATACCGAGCACAGGAAGGAGAAGTCGATCCTCTTTTCGACAAATCCGGGGAGAAGGTCGGGTGAATGACCTCTCCGGCGCCGTGGGGCCGGCCAAGAGAAGGTGAAGGGGATGAGGTAAGCACACACGATGCCACGACCATGAGAGGAGGGGAAGGGGATGAGGTCGCCCGTGGGCTCCGGCTCAGGTGGTAGGGTGAATGACCTCTCCGGCGCCGTGGGGTCCGTCCAAGAGAAGGTGAAGGGGATGAGGTCGCCCGTGGGCTCCGGCTCAGGAAGTAGGGTGAATGACCTGTCGCCACGTGGTGTCAGACGCCAACCCTAACACCCCGCAGTCATAAAGAACTCCGCAGTTTGTCCCGCAGGCGCGCCGTGACGGGCTTCCGTGAGCGCCGTTGATCAGGCGCACAGACACATGATCCGTCTGACCGTGCCGAATGCCGCCTAGTGCACAGGTGTAATTTTTCTTACTCCTTTTATTGCGATGGCAACTGTATGGACTCTCCAGGCACATTTTTGTCGTCGCTGTCGCCGTGATGATCCGCATAAAGTCCAAGGGCGATAACATCATCGCCACTCGTTGCATGCTGTAGGTGAGAGTGAAAGAGCGCGAGGAAAGCCGACGATCGCGGCTAATCTCGCGCGCGCAAGGGAGGAAATCGGGAAGAAAACACGCCGTTTTCGGTCGCGCGAGAGGCCACGGGGGAGAGGCGGTAGGAGGGGCAGCAACTGCACATTGCGCGGCCGCGCGCGCTCTTTCTCTTGAAAGCAATGTGTTTCGGCGCCTGAGTCTATAGGCGCGACGGCAGCTCATACCTTTGTGTGTGCTGCGTTCTTGCCGGCCAGTTTGCATTGAAGCGCTACACAGTACGGAGGTCACTTCGCTCGCTTCTGCTGTCGCGCTTCTTCACGCCCGCGTTTTGACAGCAAGTGTCCGCGGTCATCGAGCGTGATGTGTTGATGTTTCCCTGTGCGCACTGACACCATGCTGGTTGATTTAGATAATAAGCGAATGTGTACAATTTCATACGGCCGATAAAACTACTAGCCTTACTTCGTATAGCTGTCTACGCATTTGCTATCGCAATCAATGTTTCGTCTTTTTGGGCGAAACTGCGACTTGTTTTGTTTTGCTTTCCTTTCACACAAAGTCCGCGCACAGTATTGATCTCGCCTCCATTTCCCTCTTTTCTCCTCTATTTCTTAACCTCTCGCCACATCCGACGTGCTTCGCGCACGGGCTAATTGTTTTTTTTTTCTTTTTTTTTTACAGTATTAAAGTAGGCCCTGTCACTGAAAAGACGAGTTTCCGTCTGATCCGCCAGGGCCCTACAGTTTGTCACGACGTCTCACCTTGAGCGACAGCAGGTACCGGCCTAGGGGCAGCGTTCCCGCAGGCAGGAGCAGGTCCTTCCGGGAGAGGGCGCCACCGCTGTGCTCGAAGACGACGTGCGACCCTGTCGCATTCAGGACGGTCCACGAGTACCTGATTTTGGCCGAGATAGGGCACGATGTACTGACGGCTGCCTCCACGTACACGTTTTCGTTGAAGCGGACCTATTATCGGACAGAAGCAAAATAAAAAGCGGGAGAGGGAAGAGTAGAAAGAAAACATAACCCGTTTTATAAAAATGACCGAAACTATTTTATATTCATCGAAAGTGTAGTTTCAGCCGGTTATAGCTTATATATTAGGAACTACAAATCGTTGACTCGATTACATACTCCCACCCTCTCCTTAATTTTTGTAAGGCGTGGCACCAAGTGAAGGCGCCAATGTGACGCCAAACGCACTTCTGTGGAAATAGGTTTCCAGCTGAAAAAAAAAAATGGAAACCGATCAATTTTTTGCGTTTTGTCCTAGTAATAGGAATCCTTGCCATATCTTGGAACGTACTGCCGTCGAAACGTTAGGTATTTCTGTCGCGCGCAGAAGTAATGTCAGATTGGTGTGCTTGGCTGCGCTGCGGCAGTCCTTCTATGGCGCAGCCAAAATGAATGCTGGTACTGGAGGGGAAGCCAAAAGTTCGCCGATATACGTCTGAGCTGCTTGCATATGCAGCCTGGATAAGTTATGCCACGACGTCACTCACCTCCATGTACCGGTGGAGGCGCAGTTCGGGCTTGCTGCAGGGCTGCTCCGTCGCGAACACGTTCGTCTCGAACTCGGCGCGACTGAATGTGTTGTAGGCGACAACCTTGATCCAGTACTCTCGCACCCTGTTCAAACAAAATGCAAGAACAAGAGAGAGAGAGTGTGCGTGGTAAGCACGCAGACTGAACAAGAAGCCGGAAAGCGACAGAAAAAGAGAAGGCAGAGAGGTTAAACCAGTAATCGTATAACACGGACGTACTCCTTCCTTTTCTTTTTTTTTTGCTTTGTATGAAGCTGTTGAACCTAGAAACCGAGTGACATCCAACACTGGACGCGCCAGAAGACGGCGTGCATCAAGCCACCATGATACTGGCTCATTCTGGCACGCATTAATTCCTTCGTACCCCCAAAATATGGTGCGCGGGGAGCGACAGGACCTTATAACACTTAGACGTTATACGGAACTTCACGACAACCCTGACGACGAAAACTCACCTGGTTGTCCTTAAAACTGCTATGGCAATGAAAAGACAGGTTATCGTAAGAGCAAAGGCAGCACAGAAGCTCCGACACAGTAGCAGCGGATGTTTCGATCTTAGCGCAAGAAAATGCATGGGTATTTTCCTACTTTTATCACGTGCGTGCGTATAACATGCTATTTTGTCACGCGTGTTTCCGCACGGCACATTACACGTAAGTGCTTACAGACTGTTTCCTTAAAAAAGCTGCATAAATGGTGTGCGGAACTTATTGTCTGTCACGTGCCCGTAGTCTAAGCTGGTTTACTCGTATCCCGGCACCTCAAAGCACATTCGTTTAGTACAACTAATCTTTACCCGTAATCTCGGACGTCATTTTTCCTCCATAGTTTGCCTTGCGGCACAATACGGGTAAAAAGCTTTAGGGCACGCACGTGAACCTGAAAATCATAAATTTTTCCCTCCGCCAAGAGTCCCAGGTAAGATTCCTGGAATCGAGACCGCTTCTGACTATAGGTATTATATTTTGCTTTTCTCTCTTCTTTTGAGGCTCGACAGTGAGTTCGAAAATTACCCGTGCGCTTCTGCTACGCTAAGGTGGCTTAGCACTTAACAGCTGACGCTGCCACGCGCATGCGCACATGCGCCAAGAGTTAACGGCGACCCGAAGAACCTGGGACAGGACAGGACAGCTTTTCAATCGACGCCTTTCTACACAGCTAACGTAGTAACATTGTTCGCACCTGGTGAACGTGTGCGACACCTCAGGTCCGGTGGTGACCGAGACCGGATCACTGCCGTCTCCAAAGTTCCACGAAAAGGTCAGGTTGCTGCCCGTCGTGTAGACAGCTCGCAAGCGCGTAGGCCGAGCCACCAGTACCGGTCCCAGGACGTTGATTCCGTTCAGGTTAGTCACCCGCTCGACAAGACGAAGCGCCAGCTCTGGCGACGACACAGAGCTCACGTGATTCTGGCAGGTTACCCTGATCACGTAGCTGCAATAGGACAGAGGAGGAAACAAGTAAGCTGCATATGAAGGCGCTTGGCGCGTGTTCCCACGCGGAAAGGCACGCTTAGCGCCACTCTCACTTTTGCGTTTGCTTAGGAGACTCGCTTTAGTTCCACAAGAACTACAGCTCGTGAATTGCGGCGCCAGTCCTTCGCGAATATGCTATCCTTTGTCTTTCTCTACAGCGCTCATTGCCGGCATACTTATAGCGACATACAGCGAGTGTCGCGCACGCTGCTATGTAGACACCGGGCCATAATCCTCGGTCGTGAAAATGAGCTTTCGAACCACAAATGTTCTGACGTCATCGCGCCCACGGTGGTGTTTGTTGCCGTGGAAAGAGTGAAATGACGAAGAGAGAGCGAAAAAATAAAACTGTTTAATGGCATTTGGAGAAGTTACCCTGGGTACATGCTTCGCATGCTATTCCCGGTGAGATGGTGTAAAATGTAAAAAAAAGGAAGTGAGAGAAAAATCAATAAAAAAAGAACACACACACATCGACGCATACACACACGCACGTGTGTGTATAACCAACAGGCGCGCGAAATGCACTAGCAAAAAACTTATTCAGAGTCCCAGTGATGGCTGGATAATGCAAGAACGCCTTGGAGGGGCGCAATTTAAAGCCAAGACACTGCCGTGGTCCGAGTACGTCCCGACGCTCAAGTCGCGCGTCACATTTTTAAAGCGTTCCTCATGACAGCCCTTGAGGTTTTAAAGCGAATACGAACTGAGCGGTCAAAATACTGGTCAACGCAGCAGGAAGGAGACGACAGCATGGTCGATAAAGAATGTTATTCCGAGAGCGATTAAGCGGAATCACCATGTTCCGCCGTCGTCGCTTCCATTCTGTCGCGTATAATGTTCACACGCGAAAACAATGAAAGGGTCCGCACACAGTATGTTGGCGGTCACGTCATGTGCTCAGGGTGCGAGAGATAGCGTGCGAGGGCAAGCCGAGAAGGATGGTGACTTGACACGCGTCGTTTCCCGCGCGGCCAATGTTGGAGGTCGCGTGATCGAGCTCGCGTTTCCTCACCGTCGGGCTGAGGGGAAGCGTCTCCTCTCGCTCTAGCCCGGCCGTGACTACCCACTGTTGCGTACTCCAGGGTAGCGTACCGTACTGCTGCCGAGAAGTAGCGGCGCCTGCCTAACGAAGCTCGACCGACATTACTTATTGGGTAGCGTGGCGTTGTCGGCGGGCTGCAGGCATCCGGTAGATCATGGCGACCAAGCAGGGGCGAGACGATTTGCTAGTGCGAAACTTGCACGGTTTATTCAAAGGTAGTTGAAAGAAAATAAGGAAAGCATGAAGTATGATGTCTCAAGTAAGAAGTATATCAAAGTACATTTCGGAGCCCCTTAAATAGCTCTCTACAAGTGTGGGCGGGATCTTGCTTCCATCGATGACACGTGACAGGCACGGAGAGAGGGCCCCTCCTCCTGCAATACCAAGCACGGGAAGAAGAGGATGATCCTCTCATCGACGAATCCGGGGAGAAGGTCGGGTGAATGACCCCTCCGATGTACGTGGGCTCCGGTTCAGCGAAGCTCGGGTGAATGACCCCTCCGGTGCACGTGGGCTCCGGTTCAGCGAAGGTCGGGTGAATGACCCCTCCGGTGCACGTGGGCTCCGGTTCAGAGGTCGGGTGAATGACCCCTCCGGTGCACGTGGGCTCCGGTTCAGGAGAGGTCGGGTGAATGAACTGTCGCCACGTGGTGTCAGACGCAAACCCTAACACCACGCAGCCGCTAAAACCCCTTAAACTTCGTAAAGTAGCGACACTCTCCGCCTCCGCTCTCACTCCTCCTCGTTTCTCCTCTCTTTCACGCTCCCTCCTCGACCGTGGTGTCGCCTACACTGCTCGAGCGTAGCAACTGCCCCAACATGCGCCCCTCGCCACTCCGTAGACGCTTCTCGAGTGAAAATGGCGCTGATGCACGGCGCGAGGGCCCACGTGATGCTATTAGGCCAACAGCGACGCGGCGTCAGCCTCGGACAGAGCGCGCGAGGAGGAGGCGGCATTCTTCAAAGCGTGGCACTACTTTACGAAGTTTAAGGGGCTTTAGCAGCCGCACATCCCGCGCGCCCTATGTCGGAGGCAACTTGCTGCGGGTTCCACGCCGAGTGCAAGGTTAACACACAAAGGCGAGCCGAGATGGCTGGTGGCTTCGTGCGTGCTCTCCTACCGCGCACCAAGCATTTGGAGGTCGCGTGATCTGAGTTTCAGTGAAGTGACACGGTTGAAATGGCGAAGCGAGCGGCACCGCGAAGCGTTCGCTTTGAGCCAAGCTCTCCACTGCCGGCGCTGGTCACCATGCTTGCGTTGTGACTGCGACCGGTCACGGTCAGTGAATCAGATCCGTTCAGGTTTGTCCGCGAGCGGAACACCGCGCTTGTTTAGTTGGTAAGCGAATGTTCACTGCAGTTTATACCGTCTACTAAACTACGAGCCTTAGCTACGTGCAACTGGCTAATACTTCGATATCGCTATCGATGAGTAACCTTTGGGTCGAAAGTGCGACATTGGAATGAATAAACAAGCAGAACCTCCATCACTCAATAGCTACCTACTTCAAAATTTCGAAAGGAGTTAACTGGGCAAAAGTAAACATACAGAAAGAAATACACACAAGAAAATAGTGAAAAACGCCAAAATACTGGAGGCGCAAGAACTTAAGACATGCTCCACCACTGTTTTGCAACTATATTTAGATGCCCCACGAAGGCGAGAAGTGAATTCGGGTTCTCCTAGCTCGGCGATACGAGGGCAGAGGCGCGTCGGAAGCAGACCAGCAAAGCAGGCGTTCACTTTCCCTCTCCTGCCACAACTTCGAGCAGGGCGGTACCAGCGAAGTGGACAAAGCATCGGCGGCAGAGAACTATCCCGATCGGTCCTCTAAGCGCAATTCAAACGTCCCTACACGACAACGTCTTCACGGCACGGGAATGTGCGAATACCTGGTATTTCGAATACTACTCGAACACTTTCGTTTCGAATCGGAGTATTCGATTGGTAAACTTCAGATGAGATGTTTTAGAATACTTTTACATCGCCGAGTATATGCGACAGCTATATTACTAACGCCAGCATAGTCACCTTGAAAAATCGCACTTGCGCGTTGTCCGGCAGCCGGTTTATGAGCGCGCTAAAAGCGAACCAGGAATTGTCATGACTTTTCACTTCTTGCCCGTTCACGAGCTGTGCCGTTTCTGCGTATTGTGCGTAATCACGAAAAATGAGTTCTTTCTGGGGTTATAATGACTCGGGGAAAAGGTGCAGATGGTGCGGAACGGGAAAGATGACTCGCCGAAAGAACTAAAGCAAAACTGCAGCAAATATTACAACGGAATCGAGAACAAAAGTAAGAGAGAACGGATCGCAGCCTCTTGTGTTAGATAAATGAATGGAAAAAAGAAAAGGAAAGCACCGACTAACATTAAGCGCATACCAAGGTGGAGGCGGTTGTTATTGTTTACTATAGCCACGAAGTGTGGGAAGTTTTGTCGCTGAACACCCCGCTATCCAGCAAACCAAAAAGCAGTCACTATGGGATAGCGAGAGAGAAAAAGGAACAAACAAGAACACAAACTAGCAAAAAACTACCAGATCAAGTCTGCAGAATGTTAAGAAAGAGAGAGAAAAAAAAATAAATAGTAGGCGACCGTAATATTCGACTTGGGTCTCTCTTAGTGGTATTCGCACCTCGCCGTTCGTGTTACTTAGGCTAAGCGAGCGAACGTCTTTCCCCTGGCACGATATGCGGGCGAGGAGCGAGGGCGGGCGAGGAGGGTCTCTAAAGTCTTCGATTCTGTGCTTTGGTGTGCGGCAATCAGTTATTTCTAATTAATTCTAATTACTCGAAACACTTCAGTAACTCAGAGAGAGAGAGATAGCAACGAGAGGAAACTCCTCTTTGCTATCTCAGTAACTCAACTTGTAACTAAACTTATGCTCTGATATAATATCTATAATGAAAGCATGACTTTTGTAACATACTGTTTTCTCTGATTTATTTTTAATTTCTCCTCGGTCGTATCAGGAGGTGAACCGGGTGTGCTGTGCAAGAAACAAGAGTGTCACTCGATGCTCGTGTCAGTAAAGAAAGAAAAGGCTCGCCATGGCCGGCCCTGGGAAAAGGGCCGGCCATGGGGAAAACCACTAGGGCCGGCCATGCTGTGGGAAACCGCCACTACAACTGCTGAGGGGGTATTCTTTATGAATACGAAATAATTACATTGCCCACGATGGGAAACATCCGGCGTTAACATCCGATGGTACCAAACTCATGTGACCATGTGGTGACGTCCCGTTTGATGTGATGGCCAAACGTGATTATGTCATCACGCCAAAGGTCGCGTGATGACATCGTCACGTCAAACGTTACGTTATGTGATAACAGCATCGTCACGTCACAATATCGTCTTATGACGTCATCGCGTCAGACGTGACGTCATGTGATGACGCCACCGTCAAGTGATGATGCCACCTGACGACGCCACGTGATGCCTCCTGGAGAAACAGCACACTGTGCGCGGCCCGTTTCTTTGGACTGCCTCCGGGATCGGCTCACATTTTTGTGTGATCAATGGTAGCGCGCGCGGACCCGAAAAAATCTCGACCAACTAAGGCTGTTATAACAGTTTCGCTGTAAAGAAAGTAATTTTAGGCCTCGACACTCTCCGCGTAGACGGCACAGGTCTGGTATGTTAACCCACCTTGACGCGCTATGCATTGATACATTGAGTCCCGTTCAAATCGCACGCGGACAGGTATCACGGCTGATTTCGCGCCTTGTTTTGACTACCGGCTGTAACTTAGTCTTATCCGGGCATTACGCGACCGCAGCGTCGCTGCGCCGTTAAGTAAGCACGCGACGCGAGCCTACTGCAGGTGGACGCGTGACACGACTCACGTTCCAGGCCCCGTGGGGCGAAGGTTCACCGCGGCCGCGTCCGTGACGTAGCGTTCTCGCTGCGGCATCAGAGACCAGAGGAAGCGCAGCGCCTTCTCCGTGGCGGGCACCACCGAGGCGCGCAACAGAAGCCGCCTCTCCAGGGGCAACGTCACGTCCGCGGGCGCGCACGTCTCGGCAGCAGCGGGCGACCCGACGCACAGGGACGCCTCTGAAAGAAATGCACGCCGGTCAGCACTGCGCCCACCGGAGATGACTGTATGGGAAGGGCACATGTGCGAAAACGTCGTTTTTCTCTAAAGTCCAAATATTTTTTTCAAAGACTACAGTTATCACTGCTGCAGAAAATTTATTCCTACAATCCGAAATTAAAAAGTGAACTTTTGTCCAAACCTGCATACATGTAATCTCGTACTGACCATCACCATAAATTGAGCGTTCCACATTATCGCACGAACCTATTTCTTTATTCATTTATTCTTAAAACTACCAATGAATGGAATCATCTGCTGGCCTCAATTGTTAACATAACCGATACATTTGCTTTTAGAACTACTATTGAAGAATATTTTTGTTAATCTGGATTTAATTTTTTTTCATTATTATAACCTGTCATCTGCCCATGCTGTGTATTTTGTTGCCCTCCCTTTCTTTAAAGCCTTCGGGCCTAGAAGGTAAAATAAATAAATAAATAAATAAATAAATAAATAAATCATCAAATCGAGTTGATGTCACTACGTAGGCGTTTTCTTTTTTTTTTTTTTTTTTTGGTACCCATTGACCCAAATTGGCATCAAAGAGGTCTATTAAAGAGCGGCACACTTCCGACGGTACATAAGCAGGGGCCCAGTTGTACGCACCCAGTCTTACCCAGTGGCACATATCATTAGACTGCACTCTATTCGGCATCGGCCGACGAAAACGCCGATACGCACCGCGAAACCTGGTTTGACTCGGAGAGGAATGAATGAGGTTTTATTACTAATAGACAAGATGTGGTTCGCATTATAAAAAAAATACACACACACACACAAAGCGCTTCAATTCGGCGCTCATCTTACCAAGCACCATGGTTCTGTGGGGGTAATTGGCTCCTTCATCAAATAATTGTGCTCACCCGCAACAAGCGAGACCATTAGCATAACTCAATGCTTTCCAACCGTCGTTAACGTGTGACCCACGAGAAAGCGAAATGACGCGTCACGATACTCACACTTATAAAATTTTGCAATGGCACACTTTTATTCATTTCGATTTTAGCGCACATCACTATCAAGTCAGCATTTTCCGTGGTCATTGACTTCCATCTTTATTGGAACTTCACAAACGCCATCGAAGCACAGAGCAATTTTAACGTGAATGAAGTCAATCACGCTCCAAAATAACATGTGGTAGCACCCGATGTGCATTGTCATCGATCTGAATCAACAACAGCGTGCTCGAAAGTGATCGTGTGGCAGGAGTAAACAATAACTTGTATTTAAAATTTTACGCGGCATTCAGCAGTCACAATGAAATTAGTAGGTTTCAAACCACGGCAAGATATACTAGTCGAATACTAGGCGCGCCAGCGTGGACGACTCTTTCTAAATTGAGTTTGTTCGCTACAGCAGTTCATTAAAACGGCTGCAAAATTTGGATACTAAAAATTTCTTGGGCACTGTTGTGCAAATTCAGAGCGCGCTATACTAGAGTTCGCGACGCGGAGTCAACAGATTAAGAAGAAAGGGCGGCTTCGCGAGACCAATCCCCCGATCTGCCCTGCACGACAGCGGCCTTTTCACCCCAACTGTGGTCGGGATCTTGAATTTGGAGAACACAAAACGTGACCGATGCGCAGGTCCGTGTCTGCCATGTCGTCTCTGCCCTGTTCTTGCGATTCAAGTCTACTACCCATGAATCGCCAACTAACCTGACCGCTTCCCATGCTATCCAAATGCACGGGCTCCACGCGACAGAGGTGCGTGTTTTCGCGAACGCACTGTCCGCCTCTACATACGTTGCAATGAAAACGGCGCGTCGCCGTGCCGGGACAACTCGAACGCCTTACGAACCCACGCTTCCAGCGATCCACACAACGAACACCCTAACTGACACGACAGCCCCTTCGCAAGAGCACAGGGAAGCCGGACACTTCAGCACAAGGCAGCGATGCTTCGTGCGCATCAAAATAGTGGCGGTCAGCGGTCAGTTAAGCTTTGCAACACGTATAGGGTTCTTCACGAAAGCGTGCATCCAGAAGCCGTTGTTGCTGCGGCGATCGGTGAAAACAGCGCGAAGACGTGGGCGCTGTCGGTGGTAAGATCACTTCGCTTCACGCTGCCACAAGAGTGTTTCCCACAGCAACATTTTGTCAAAGTTGATGTACTCCTTCATATCCCATGAAATTAGCTGTATGTTCCGCGGCGCCATATTCCCAATACTTGGAAAGTTGCGTCACCGCAAGACGAAAAAAAAAAGGAGTAAAAAGGTACAAACGGCTACAACAGAATACTTATAGAAAAGGAAAAGAACAAATATTTGAGGGACATCGGAACAAGAGCAGATGAGCGCAGGCATCAGTTACAGGCTCGCTTTGCTCGCGCCGCTATACTAAGCAAGTTCAAAGCTGAAGTGATCGCTCAAGAATGTCATTTTAAATGTTTCCCACTGAGAGTCAGCTCTGTGTCAGCGAGTGACAAAAGTTCTCTTTCAAATTTAGAAACGAACCTGGAGGGAAGCCCATAACAACAAATGCGGCAGTCGGTACTGAAATGAAACTTAAATTATATTCCCGCAAACGCATAATTAAAGCGACATTGGTCAAGGTGTGCCTTATCACCGCAGAAGTACGTAAATAGTTGAGGTGAGTGAATGGGAATGACACGAGGCAAAATAACAACACTGCAGCACTAAGACAGCTTCTGCAACGTTGCGTAGTGTAGCCGATTGCTCAAACCAAAAGCAAAAGCAACAAGAAAAACATTAGGAGGACGTTTAAGCTTCGCCTTTAAGAGTGGAACGCAAAACCATCCAAAGATCTCTGACTGCTTCTCACGCTTCCCGGCAACTGCAGCTTACATAGCCGTCAAGTTTACCGGGAAACGCTGGCGGCGAACGCTATGCGCGAAATGCGAACTTTATGGTGGAAACGAGGCCTCTTAATTGCGTGAGCAGATCACGGGGGTTGTGCACAGCCGCGCCAAAAATATTACACCAATTCGAGGTTTCTTTGTTCTTTCAGTCTGAGCGCATTTAACATAAAAGGCGTGCGTTGTCGATGTTTTGTTTCATGACATTTGTTTGCGGACTGAGAACAAGGTGAAAGCAGCAGCCAACGCTTTGACAAGTGGACTTGTCTTCTTCAAGTCCACTTGTCGAAACGTTGGCTCCTGCTTTCACCTCGTTCTCGTTTTGCTCATCGTCTTGTATTTCCATCTCCCGCATTCCCCCGTGCTTTTCCTTGTTTGCGGACTGTCATTCTCAAAATTCCTAGGACTAATTTGTCAAGAAGAATTTTGTAAGAGAAGAAGGTATGAGCAATTTTAGTGATATAATGATGTGACAGTATAACCCGCATATACCGCATGTCACATAGCAAGGCGTGGCATATGCGTATACCTAAATATATGCGGCAATTTTCGCTCCCGGAAAACTTCACCGACACCGGATTTTCTACAACGCGGGGGCCCTAACGGTATCGCGTTAAATATCAGTGCTCCCAATTTTCAGTTAAATCAAACATAATGCTACACGAATGTACATAGTAAGTAATAAATAAATAAATGCAAAGATAGGACAGGGAAGTTATTTCTGTTCCTGCCTTGCTGTTGCAGACGCACGCAGAAACAGTACGAGTGGCTTAAAAGACCGAGGAAAACGCTACAGAATGACAGAGTTGGAATATAAGAATAAAACGTGTTCACTCGAACCACTTCATTGCAAAGTGATTCACCCTCCAGCGACTAAAACGCAGGGTAGAAACTGCGATTCCCAAAACGACTTGTTCGGCGAAAACGAAAACAACAATCTGTAAACTGAAGTTTCAAGCTGTGTTGCGAAGCTCGCAACGCATTCGGGGAAGCACGACCGCCAGCGGCAATGAAGCGCCGGGGTTCGACGTCCCATAGCTTTACTCGTTGCTTCATCATGTTTCTTTTTCTTTTTTTCTCAGCTGCCAAGAACGAAACTAAACAAAAAGAAAGAAAAGAAACAGTCACTGAGCAGCAAGACTGACACAAGAAACCTGAAAACATCGTGAAACAGAGTCACCGGAACCGAATCTGCGAGGTAAACATGGACGGTGGATTCCTCGCCCAAAAGACAGAAAGACAACAGAAACCGACGCCGTAATGACAGGGTACTTAATATTCCTCGCAAGAAGCTCCGGCATGGTTTCTGCACGTAAGAAGTGGCTCGGTGGAGAATCGCAGACGCGGAACGACAGACTCTCTCGAAAGAGGTGCGAGGAGCGAAAACACGAAACATGCGGAGATGCTGAGCGGATTAGGGGGTCGCGCTTCGGTTTGTCGGATACAATTTGAAGTGACAAGAGCGTGACATTGAAAAAAAAACAAAAACAAAAGAACGATCTCGATGCCCGTGAAAGTCGCGCGCGGTTAAAAAGGAAGAAATAAAACAGGAGCGAAGCGAACCTCTAAGAGGACCCAAATAAATAAATAACAAAGAAAAAAAAACAAAACGACTCAGGCTACATCGACGCGAAGCTATCAGAAAGGAAACCGAAACAGCGCGAGCGGCACAAAATTCTCTTTGCTTTGCCGTTCTTCCGACTTTGCTGTTTTGCGTGCAGCGGAACCGCGAACGGAATGCCTGCGAAGCGAGGGAGATATAGAGGGAAACACGTGACAAAGAAAGCGAACGTCTCGCTGCCGCTGTTCTCGCCACTTTCGTTTTATAACGAGTTACTCTTCCCTTTTTTGAATATACATACAGTCGGAACGCGCGGGGCGCACCGATGTCAGAAGGACGTCAGCGACACTAAACCGTGATTGAATTTGCCTCGGTCGTCGCCGTCAAAAAGGCAGGAAGTCGCGAAATAACTACAGCGGCGAAAGTGGGCGACGAAACTTTCTTAAAATTGGACATAAATAAACCTAAAAAGTTATGTGCGCTCGCGGTAGGAAGTGGCACATACCGAAAGTAAGCGGCGGTTCGATTAAAAATAAATAAATAAAAAAGAACAAGTAGTTCTAGCGAGAAAAATATATACATATACGGAGCAGCCAAACGAAACTAAAAAGAAAAAACAATAATCGTAAAGAAATTCAACCAGACGGCGTGTCAGAGCGGATGCTCTGCGATGGGAGGATTTCGCAGCTGGTGAGCTAGGCGAGAATGAAAGAAATACGTGTGTGAGTCAGGGGTATGGGGGATGTTAAGTTCCCGTTTTGCAAAACCAGCGCGAACAGCTAAAAGACGAGGGAAGAAGCAAGCAGAAACGCGAGTTCCCTGCTGAAATTGATTCCGGGTGGAACAGAAAAATCGAACGAAATATGCAGTGAAGGGAAATCTGAAAATCGGCTAGCGACCAGAAAAGAACGTGACGCCCAGTTACCGCTCGTGCGTGACGTGTCTTATATACTTACAGTATCTGCAAATAAATAAATAAATAAATAAATAAATACTTGCCTCGCAAATTTTGTCTCGCTTTGTAAACTACGAACTAAAGGAGCCAGGCACAGAGACCGGGTTATGCAAACGGACGAGAACGCGGCGACAACCGGTTTCCTCGCTCGCAACTTGCCTGCCTCCGGCACAAATTTGTCCCGGTTCACTTTTTCCACGAACAAAAGAACTGCGCAGTGCTCGCGACCGGAGTGCCTGTGTCGGCTATGGCTACAGAGCCACTGTACATGGCTCCCAAGGTAAGGCATGTACAGTTACTCTAGGCTATGGTCAGATGACAATGGCCGTTATACTAACGCGGTGAAAAGGCACGTGGAGATCTGCTCTTCGCGCAAAAAACAATGTCTCCCCATGCGCTCACACCGCGACGACTACAATCTGCAGCGACGCCGTCTCGCACAGCACGAGCCGAGAATTCGATAAATTGTAGCAACCGAGCCGTAGTGAGGTCTCTCAGACGCGACCATTCCTGTTCGGGCGGAGAAACGTACTGCCGAGTTAAGCCTCTCTGAACGCCAAGCGCGAAGCTTCCGATTGCGTCATGCTCGTTGCGACAACGGCGCCATCTGTGCACACGACACACGCATAGTCGAGTAACGTTTTCATTTTTCTTCTTGTCCCCCCCCCCCCCCCTCCTACACAACCATACCAAGGTAAGCAGCGTGGGTAGCATGGTTGCAAAACAATGCTCGCACATGTTTTCGTTACATCGGTTCCAGCAAGCGACACCCATTGAGCCTCTTCCGAGACGTTTAAAGGGACCCTCACAAAGTCCGGCCGTTCTGAGCTGACAAACACAGTGCATGCGATGCGCGCTAACGATCGCGTCTGCCAAGTTATTACATCCCGACGCACCGGGGGAAGAACTTCAAATCTAAAACCAAGAGCTGTTCAGCCTTCTCCTCGCGGGCGCCGCGGTCCCAGCCGGAGAGTCGACGTCCATCGCACAAGTGCGCCTACGTGCATGGCAGTGCTGCGACGTCACTCTGAGTGACACGTGACCACGAGAATTATTCGAGGCAAGATCAGTTATCTGTTTAATCTGTTGCGTCAGCGGACGAATTGAATTTCGGAGAAATAATGAGACGCACAAATCGAACGTCTGCGTGTTTTTGTTTTACTTCGCACCGCAGCAAGAGGAATGTACTTCCGTTCCGCCTGCTTGTTCCCACGTCGTACAGTCGCGCGCAGAGAACGAAACTATGTCATCTTCTGCCGCGTCCCAGCGACGCGATCATGCTCTTTCGTTCTCTCGTGCCTGCCTCGGTGCTCGTGTTTGTCGCACTGGCTTATACCGCTAATTGGTTGATCTCGTGCAGAGTGCGCAAAATCGTCCGTTGCGCGAAACGAGACAAACGCTACGGCTCGCCACTCAACAAGAACGCGAGAGAGAGAGAGAGAGAGAGAGAGAAAGAAACAAGAAGGCGGTGACTGCGACGTATTCGTGACGAGATTCTCCGGTTCCGGTATGGGAGAACGCAAGGAAGGAATTTCGCTTGCGGAGGTCAGACGGGGCAAGTGGAGCGAGTGTCTATGTTGGCGGTGACGCTCGCCTCCTGAAATCATAGCTCCACGGCGCTTCAAATATTTCTATCTCTGCTATTAATGAACTAATCTGAAAGAAAACCCTTGCAGTAGAACACTCCTTAGACGGCATGTAACAACCTTCAGCGTATAACCAACATTTGTTATGTAGACTGGTGAGGTGCTCGTGAAAATAAATAAATAAATAAATAAATAAATAAATAAATAAATAAATAAATAAATAAATAAATAAATAAATAAGCATTTCTCGTGGTGAAGTTTTATGAAAAAAAGTTCATATCAAATTGCACGCTCCAGCGCACTCGCAGACGCTTTTTCGGGAATTCGGTATAAATAGACTGGTGTGTATACTTATTGCGTCAGCGTCTTCATCCGATAGCGACGAGAGTGTTACTGCAGTGCATCCCAAGTGGGCGGGTGCCAGCTGCGATCGTTAAAGACTCGTGGCTCCCCACATGCGCGCGCCTACTGGTGCCGCGTCTCTCTCCACTGTCCCTGTTTTTCGTCCCTGCATACCGTTCACCCTTGCAGGGTGCCCAACCGGAAATGCATCTGGTTATTCTCCCTGCATTTCCTCTATTCTCTCTCTCCCCTTCACAAAAGCCCCTTAGCCAAGTCGACGAGGAAGCGCGCACGATGTAAACGTGTATCCGAAACCATTAAGCGCAAACACTCGCTCGAATCCTTTCATAACGAGAGAGAAAGCTACCGCGCCGGGCGCAGAGTAAAAAATGCCGTGAATATCTGCTAAAGCCGGCGCACACGGTGCATCCCTTGGTTTTAAGTTTCTCGAGTTAGTGTCACGCCTGTCGAAGCACAAAAGGGACGGAACTCTCGCGACACCTTCTCGGGTCGGCCACTGATGCCATCCTGCATGTGTCCCTCCATTGCAGCGGCCTAGGCGGTACGTCATAGTGAGTAGACTTGAAACACGTTATCAAAAAACAGGCACTGCTGTGCGTGTCCTGCTGTCCCTGTCCTGATCACGTGACTCTGGAAAAGCTGTTCAACGACTATTCGCTTTACGAGAACCGCCGCATGTGCTAGTTTGGCCGTCATGTCGGAGAGCTCACAGGCGTTGCCGTGAAAAGTGTCGAGAACTTACGAGCGCATGGCAGAAATAAAGTGCTTCAGGTACACACGTGGCGCCATATACTCTGTTCTCCCTCATTCGGCCGCTCGGACTAACTCGTCCCCCTTCCCGACCGCGCTGGCCAGAGCAGGCGAGGAGGTCACAAAGAGTGGAAGAACAAAATCGAGCAGAACATCAGGGAGGACTGCGAAGGAAGCGATACGATGCGAGCTTTGCTAATAAAGAAAAACTCGACGGCGGTGCAGAGACGGGAAATTACTCGCTACAGCCGCGAACGGAGTGCGCACCAGCACAGTCGTTCCGCCTTTCTCTCTCTCTCTCTCTCTGGCGGGCTGATCGAACGGTACCTTGATCCGGCGTGCCAGAGTCGCGGCCAAAGCGCCGAACGAGAGCTCAGAGCTGAACGGAGGTTACTGCGTAAGCGACACGCAGCAGTGGCTCTGCCATTATGGCTTTCCGCTGTTCAACGCGAGGTAACGGGTTCAATTTCCCGCCGCATTTCCTGTCGGCGCAGTGTAAGAACCCCAGCGCGCTCAGATTTAGAGTTCTTCATCGTTTTTCCATGAACCATTAAGTACGGTGTCACTTATTACCAAGGTGTTGTTTTGGGAAGTCAATATCAATCAATCAACCCTTATGATCAATCAATCAATCAATAAATCAATCAATCAGCGCTCTTGTTTATTTGCCTACTCCATCAGGACTGCACTGCACTAAACCACTGACGCATAGCCCATTGCAGCAGATAAGACTATAGTAAGCGAAACCACTGCTAAGTGGTAACGGACGTAGGACTGCTACAATGATAAACCCGTTAATGAGCCCCATGATCGTAGCACTAATGCTAGAATGACGAGCCTGCATGCACGCGAAGCAGTTTATATCGTGGCGGCTCACCACGTAATTTATTTTTATTTGTATGCTTTGACACGGCAGACGACCACCGCCAACACCTTAGCTGACGGATTCCAGGCGTCCAACACATGCCACTTACGTGCAACGGGCGCAGTTGACTCGACCCATTCGCACATAATCATCTCAGTAATGGGCTCGAAATTCTTTCCCGAGCAGTTTGTTAAGAGGCTGCTCGAGTAGATTTCAGTCAGCAAGGCCATGAATTGTGCACGATTTGAACTGTGACGCGAATAATACAAAGAAAGCAGAGATGCAAGAACAGCACCTACTCTCCACTAAATCACAGTAACACGCCACAGAAGCTGCATGTCTCGGCTATGGCATGCCGCAGTGCTGAGCGCGACGTCGCGTTTTTGACTCTCAGTTGCGGAGGTGCGACATTCTTATAGTGATTTAATTAAAGAAAGAACATATGTGTACGTTTACTTATGTGCGCGCTAAATACTCCGTAATAGACAAAATTAATTGGGAGGTCTTCACAAGACGGTTTCCTTCACAGGACAGCTAGCAGTTGGTTTAGGCCATGAAAACCCGTCGATCTGATTCAGAGTCACGCATGCTCATTCAGTGCTGCATCGCCGGAAGCAACGACGTTCAACGCTAATATTATTTCGCAAGCAACGGAAAGTTGCTTTTCCCGCGAGAACGCTCACGCTGAAAGGGAAAAAAAAAAAATCTGCCGCGATTTTTCACGCTCGATTCCGTTGTTCAATGATCGGTCTATACAGCGATCGACAAGAGCGGGTGCTACCGAATCGTTGAGTTCACGCGGCGAAACAAACCGAACACAACTTTGTATATAGCGTGAACGCGCGCTACTTGCCCATGTCGCGAGCTCGTTACGCCAGACTCCCCCGAACGGCTGAGGATGCGCCGCGTTGGCTGCCTCGCCGTAACTCATTTAATTGGCGCGCGCGCACACACGCTCACGCAAGCTTGCGGTTATCGATCGCTCTTCGTGCAGCAGAAAGCAAACAGCCCAGTCTGGCGTGAAAGCGACATACGCGGCACCCTGGCATCTATACACGTATTACACCGCCGAACACACGCGACGTGCTCCAGTGTTTCTGTGGCGGGTGTGATGGCGCTACTGCCCGCTGAAGCGCGAAAATAAAAAAAAAAAAGTAATGGGCTCGGTCCGTTGCGCAAGCACGGCGTGCCGCTGTCGCTTACCCGCCACCACTGCAGCGCTCGGCCGTCGAACGGTTAGAAGGAGGCGAACAAATGAAGAGAACGACAGCACTCACAGAAGGAGGCCCGAGTCGGCTGTTGGTAATAGACAAGTGGGCACAGTGTCACCTGCTTGGAGTGCTTAGAATTACACAAAAACAAAGCAGCAGCACACTTACGTTGCGATATATTCGTGTGGCGTTTAGATAGCAAGGGTGCAACTCGCGGGCGCAGCTGCGCGTCGTCTAATGTCACATAACACGCCAAAAAAAAAAAAGGAACAGAAAGAAAAAGGGGGGGGGGGGGAGGCGGTTACGAGCGACGCTCGAAGTCACGCAGGCGCAATGAAATTGAAGCGATGGGTCAATTTTATCTGTACTTCGTGCGTGAAGTAGCATGTCAGCAGCGCACTGTGCGTTGTTGTTTCGAAAGAATCGACACCTTAACGTAAAAGGTGGAAGAGTTGTCTTGCAGATGTTCGCTGCTCCTTGTAGGTTTCGTCGTAAAGCAAATAACGACTTTCAGCATTCAGAAAGAAAAGAAAAATTAATGCAAGTGTTGAGTGCTAAAGTGCACTCGAAAATTGCGATTCGTTGTGCATATGCCACACTGGGATATAAGCGAAAGATAACAATATCTTTTAAAAATGGAACGGTATAACGTCGACTCAAGTTGGCCTAAGGACTCGGCGTCCCGACAGAAATCATCACGTACTTTCTCAATCGCTCTTACTTACCACTACAAATCTTGTAACACTGGCGCACTCATGTACACCTCAACGTTCCATGAACTCAGCAGCAGGCAAGCTGATATCCATGCCATCCTATTTGCCTGCCAAGGCACGGCACGGCCTCACCCCGCTTTGGGAAGACGAAACAAATGCCAGCAAATTCGGCACCGTCTACTTCACTAGTTCAGACAGATAAAGAGGCAATCCGGGCCTTTGTTATAACATCTGACCGATCAACAGCGCGGCCCAGGTTGCACATCGCCTAGTGCTCAAAGTGGAACGAACTGGAGCGCATGCAGTGATCCGCTGGGTGACACGTTCTCGTGGAGTAAAGGAAAATACGTTGATTGATACAGACTCGCAAGGAAGGAGCTTTATAAATCCCTCAGTCACTCATAATGACGTAAATGCACCCTATCCTAAGACTTCATAAGGCGGTACCGAAAACTGGCTCAAACAATCTTACCCGAACCTGCGCATATTCTCATTAAGTCGCTCTGGGCAGCGGTCGTCCGTCCTAAGCGTCGGCCGACAGCGGCTGTCACCGCACCGGCCTCCCGTTGCCGAGTATAGGTGTCATCCCAGAGGGAAGATGCTCTCACTGCAAACAAGACGCCTGCGCTGACCTCTACCACTTGATGTGTGCCTGCACCTGTCTGCAACAGAACCGACACAAAGACCTAAGCGTGCTGCCAGCGACACTCGGACCCACGGAGATTCTCGCGTCGCTACACCCTTCACCTGGCTCCGGGCGTACAAGAAACACACTTCGAGAGTGCGCATCTGTATGTATACGACCGAGCGACTTAGCTCCCGTTCTCGAAAAAGCCTCGGTCGTTACAGCCCTTGCCCTTTCATCTGTATAGTCAATGACGATGGATGATCGTATCCAGAGACCGAAATTGAGGTGTTTTAAGCAGGCAATAAAGCAAGCAAACACAATTCGAAGTATGACTACTCGGGCCTCGCCGATAATTTTCGTTCCACGTGCTTCACTTTCATTTTGACGTCTGTGCAGGCAATTCGTGCCGTAAGCGTATTCTCATCGGAGCCACACCTTTACTATATACAGAATCCATCTGCGCACCTCTGTGGTCATCGTGGGGTAACCATCGGTAAATGTTCAATGCTACGGGCTGAAGCGCTTATCCAAAACGAAATCAGCCTTTCTGTTCTCCGAATGAAATCGATAAGCAGATAAAGAAAGCAACAGACACCCACCTGCCCACGCACCCCCTCTCCCCCCTCCGCCCCCACACAAAAACCTCAGCGCGAGATATCGGTTGCTACACGCGTCTTATTACATTGTTTTAGGCATCGCGGGTCGTCATTCAGCAGCATTTTGTTCTATTAAAGCTTAAACTCAGGTCAAAACAATATTTATTCTGCTCAAGGCGGTTTTCATCTCCTCCCAATTCCTGCTCAACAACGAACGCGCCGCCTACAGGCCTGCCAGTGCACACGAGATGGACGTGGGCGCAGAACAGGGTCGGAAGAACGGCGCTAGAGCAAAGAGAAAGGACCAGCACACACCAAGGCGAAAAAAGAGAGACAAGAGGCACTAGCTAGAGAAGAAAGCAGGGGAGATTGGAGGGAGGAGGTTAATCTAGAATGGAAATTAATGCTCGATTGCGCTCGATAATTTGGACTCGTGATCTGCGCAACGTGGACGGCTCAAAGCCGCGGAGCTGACGCGTCCAGAACGCGAATCATGCGGCAGGCAGTAGCGGGAACAACGACTAAAATATAAGTGAGCGGCGCACTGTTGCAAAACCTGAGCGCCGGAAAGCGAACCGCCAAAGTGTGGCGAAGAAGAAGAGGGGAGCAGGATTCGCGAAATAGACACAGCGCGAGCACGCAGGCTAAAGAACTAGCAAGCAAAGTTAATGAGCTCCCGAAGCAGGGGCTCAATCTCCTGCCTTGCTTTTTGTAGGCACGGTCTGTTATCCCATTCTTTCCCCCTGAACATCAAATTTTAAATGAGAATCTTTCTTGTTTGATTTGCAATTTCATAGGCAATTTCTCTCGTGCCTCCTTTCTGTGTATACTTTTTCCTTGTTATCTCCAAAGGACGATTCGCTAGTGGCGGCACGGAGCCCTTTTTCGTCGCCCGTATCTCGCCTGTTTGTCAGCACACTCTTATCTCAAGCAATTTGCCGAGTTACGAGCAAACAAACCGTTATTCAAGGGATAAAGGAATGGACACACCCTAACGGCCGGAACAGCAAAAGGAGTACTGCAATACACGAAGGATGTCTGCTGGGTATTAGAACACGACTCACCATGACCCGCATGAAGAGTGAAATTGCCAAGCTGAGCTGGCAAAAAATGCAGCTTGGTCTTGTGATCCTGACAACTGCAGCTTTCAACGTCCTCCGCACAGGTGCCCTCAGATAACCAGACAGACGGCGTCACAAGTGCGCACACCGATGTAGAATCCCACGGTCATCACAACCTTTAAATGTTGACTACAGCGGAAAGTCTCTACAGTCTCTAACTATTCCAGTATAAAACAAACCTACCAACAAAATTTGCTAGTACCACTCAATTTTATTAAAGACCCGCTTTCACGGTACGCATTCTGCCACAGTAACAGGAGAAGTGTCGGTGGTTCTACGGATTGTGTGACATCTGCTTCTCTCTATATATACATGTATAATTAATTAAATTATGGGGTTTTACGTGCCAAAACCACTTTCTGATTATAAGGCCTGCCGTAGTGGGGTACTCCGGAAAATTCGACCACCTGGGCTTCTTTATAAAACGTGCACCTAACTCTAAGTACACGGGTGTTTTCGCAATTCGCTCCCATCGAAAGGTGACCGTCGTGGCCGGGATTCGATCCCGCGACCTCGTGCTTTATTAGCAGCCCAGCAGCATAGCCACTAAGCAACCACGGCGGGTATATACATGTATATAGGGGTACGCCAATATACCTGGTCACCTCTGATGCTTAGTCTACACTGCTGTTCGCCTACCTCTGAACGTCACGTCTGTAGCTTTTTTTTTTACAGTGAAACTGCTAGAACCTCGCCGGATTTCTCTTTGCGTCCGCAGCTTCGCCGAGTTGGGGGAGAGAGAGCTAAAGGAGAGTGAAAGCAGAGCATAAAAAAATTGGAGGAGGCTTAAGCTTCGCCTTCAAGAGTGGAACGCGACAGCGTTCCCGTCGACCCGCCAAGGGGTGTAAGACAATGGGCTACGGCGCAGCGACTACGCGCCCCGCATCGGACGCGGTGAGCGTCGAGCAACGCAGCGTTCGGCGCGACAACGAAATGTGCGCCTGAGCAAGCGACGCACGCCTGAGCCTTAGAAACAGCTCGTTTCTAAGGCAACACCGCGTTCACCGCTTTGAAGCATCGAACTCGTGGCTCAGAGACGCGTCTTGGCTACCGAAGTGGAAGGACGTGCTATCATGTGCTCCGAAGGAGCGGTATCAGCGGCCCATCTTGGCCGCGGAAACAGGAATGTTGATGAAGACAGCCAGGATTACCAAGTGATGCTGCCCCAACTGCCGAAAGGTCGGATTGTTTTTAATACTGTGTTTTTGCATGGCGATATCCGTGCTCGGCCGTAGAGTTGAGGACTACCGTGACGCCCTGGCCAGCTTGAAAGTGCTCCCCGAGGTTGTCGCCTTGGGAGCTTTCCAAATGAACCACGTGTGGGCCGTAACAATGAAGAGCTCGGAAGCAGTCAACAAACTGCTAACAGCTGCAACAATTACTGTCAAGGGCCGGCGATGCCTGGTGGTTGATCCCAACAACCAAGACCTACGTCTTAAAATGCACTGGGTCCTCCATAACGTCAGCGATGAAGATGTACGCGAGGCCTTAGCGCCGTACGGCGAAGTTACGGAAGTTTCACGAGAGCGCTGGCGCGCACAGGGCGTGACAGACAAGGGCTCCATTACGCGTCTGGTGAACCTCAAGTTGAAGCCTGGTGTTAAAAGTGATGATATCCCGCACCAGCTGCGTGTTGCCGGAGAGCCTGCTTTATTAGTGGTGCCTGGAAGGCCACCGCTTTGTTTGCGCTGCCAGGGAAAAGGTAACGTTCGCAGAGAGTGCCGGGTGCCACGATGCTCGCGCTGCAAACGTTTCGGTCATGACGAAAGTCAGTGTGCGCCTACATACGCGAACGTCACAGGGCCCATAAGGAGTACTGACTCTTCTGAGCTCGTCATGGACGAGGCAGAAGCTGAGGAAACGGCGGCAGTAGAAAACGCGAAGTTGGAACCACAACCAACACCCCCGGCAACGGTCCCCGCCCCCTTGCAGCGAGCCGTTACTTCGGTGCCTAGCGAACAGCAGCCACTGCAAGAAAGGCAGCCTGACCTGTCAAAGGACGCGCTGCACCGGTCGAAAAAAGCCAAGGAAGTCTCAGCAACATCGACGGATCCCAACGCGCCGAGCGCAATGGAGACCGACGTGACTTCATCGTCGAATAAGCGGGCGCACATCGAGACGGTGAAAGGCGACGACCCGGGTGGTGGCTTGAATGCCGAGGAGCCGCCTGCGAAAGCGGCACCGGTGCGACGCTCACCATTCAGACCGAAGCCCAGCGTTCCCCCAGATAAACGCGAGGCGGACGCGGCGCCGAAGTAGGCGCTGGGGTCTGCACTTCACGGGTGCCTGTACAACATGTCGCGCAAGATTTTCAAGTGCACGGACGGCAATGGATTGTCGCGCCGGCAACCGTCCGTCGAAGAGGGTTCAGATGTGCCAGACATGACACTGCAAGGAATGGCCGTCTGCAATGATACGAATGCTGTGCGGTCATGTACAGAGGTGAGCGCTGTGCGACCCGTTTGCTCCTCACATAATATGCACGGTGAAACTGAAAAGCCAATGCGAGTAGCCACACTGAATGTCAGGGGCTTAGCGGCCCGGAGAAGGCAGTACCAAGTGAGCCGCCTGTTTTTGGAAAATGACTTAGATCTAGTCGCAGTGCACGAAACTAAAATCGAGAGTGAGGATCAGACGGCCCGCATGGTGGAAACCTTTCGAACGCGCTACAATGTTTGTATTTGTCATGCTGTGGGCACATCTGGTGGTTGCGCGATATTCATTCGTAATACCATAGGCATCTCTGATGTGAGCATTGTTATCTCGGAAGCAGGACGCTTGCTTATTATAGACTTTTTATTTTCTGGTCACCCCTGGCGAGTGATCTGTGTTTATGCACCGAATAGCGCGACTGAGCGCGTAGCCTTCATCGAAAGAATCGAGTGTTATCTGCAGTGTTCGAAACGTATTGTTATGCTTGGTGATTTCACTTGTGTGCTGATGGCAGAGGCCAGAGCTAAAGTTGTACTTTGCCGCGACAAAAGTGCAAAGGTACTAGATGCACTAATCTAAGAGAATGATTTGGAGGACCTGGGCTGGCTGCTTTCAAATGGAAATCGACCCGTTTTCACGCACTTCCAGCGTGGCAGCAGTGCGCGGCTCGATAGAGTGTACGCCACGGTTGACTTTGTGAGCATGTGCACTAAGTATGAAGTAAAGCATGTCTCTTTTAGTGATCACAGTCTTGTAATGGTGACAGTTGGGGGCAAGAAAAAGAAAACGCAATTCAATTGGCAGTTATGGAAGTTTAATGTTAAATTACTGGGTGACGAGATGTTTAACGAAAAAGTAAAGAAAAAAATAGAAAGCATGGCCGACATTGCAGCAAAGTCGCGTGCGGCTGAATGGGACCAATTCAAGAACGAAGTCAAATTGATAGCTATCGAAAGGGGAACACTGCTCCGTCATAAAGAAAGGAAAAAAAAACGAGGAATTGCAATTCCAGCTTGATTTTATGATCAGCATGGAAGCCTGAAATCCCGGGATATACGGTAAAGATATCTGAAGTTAAGGGTGAGCTCGAGGCTATGGACGTCGAAAAGTATCGATCAGCAGTAATAAGGGCGCGAGCTGAGAAGATCTGGTTGGGGGAAACTCCTAATAAGCGCGCGTTGTGTGACGAAAGGAGATACGTAACACAAAATGAAATCAGAGAAATTACGTATCAGAACACTATTACCAGCGACATTGAAGAAATTGAACGTGCATTTGTCGAGCACTATGAGAACTTAATAGGTGTAAAAAGAAGTGGGAACATTCCGTTGACACAGGATACCCTTGATTTAATGCCACGGTTAGATGGTGATACTCGAGCCCTTTTGGAGAAACCCATTAGCGTAGACGAAATAAAACAGGCGATAACTGAACTACCGCTGGGGAAGACACCTGGGCCAGACGGCCTCGGTGCCGCATTCTACAAAGCTTATGCCGATGAACTGGCGCGCATTTTACACGCAGTCATCACGGAGGCGTACGAAACGAGAGAAATGCCGCTCTCTTTCCGTGCTGCTCACGTGGTGCTGATTCCTAAAACCGACGACCATGCTACGCTGCTATCTGTGGGCGCGTACCGTCCGATAACGCTCACGAACACCGACTACAAAGTTTATACGAAAGTGCTGGCAAAACGACTGCAAAGCGTCATCAAATTTCTAGTCGGACCACACCAGACATGTGGCATAAAAGGTCGCTCTATCTCTACAAATGTGCATGTAGCCCGTAGTATTCTTGAGTGCTGTGACATTTTTGGCGGACGGGTCGCTATGTTGCAGCTGGACTTAGCAAAGGCATTTGACCGTGTGTCGCATGAAGCTCTTTTTTTGTATCCTTGAACACATTAACATCATCATCATCATCATCATCATCAGCCTGGTTATGCCCACTGCAGGGCAAAGGCATCTCCCATACTTCTCCAACTACCCCGGTCATGTGCTAATTGTGGCCATGTTGTCCCTGCAAACTTCTTAATTTCATCCGCCCACCTAACTTTCTGCCGCCCTCTGCTACGCTTTCCTTCCCTTGGGATCCAGTCCGTAACCCTTAATGACCATCGGTTATCTTCCCTCCTCATTACATGTCCTGCCCATGCCCATTTCTTTTTCTTGATTTCAACTAAGATGTCATTAACTCGCGTTTGTTCCCTCACCCAATCTGCTCTTTTCTTATCCCTTAACGTAACACCTATCATTCTTCTTTCCATAGCTCGTTGCGTCGTCCTCAATTTGAGTAGAACCCTTTTCGTAAGCCTCCAGGTTTCTGCCCCGTAGGTGAGTACTGGTAAGACACAGCTATCATACACTTTCCTCTTGAGGGATAATGGCAACCTGCTGTTCATGATCTGAGAATGCCTGCCAAACGCACCCCATCCCATTCTTATTCTTCTGATTATTTCAGTCTCATGATCCGGATCCGCAGTCACTACCTGTCCTAAGTAGATGTATTCCCTTACCACTTCCAATGCCTCACTACCTATTGAAAACTGCTGTTCCCTTCCGAGACTGTTAAACATTACTTTAGTTTTCTGCAGATTAATTTTTAGACCCACCCTTCGGCTTTGCCTCTCTAGGTCAGTGAGCATACATTGCAGTTGGTCCCCTGAGTTACTGAGCAAGGCAATATCATCAGCGAATCGCAAGTTACTAAGGTATTCTCCATTAACTCTTATCCCCAATTCTTCCCAATCCAGGTCTCTGAATACCTCCTGTAAACACGCTGTGAATAGCATCGGAGATATCGTATCTCCCTGCCTGACGCCTTTCTTTATTGGGATTTTGTTGCTTTCTTTATGGAGGACTACGGTGGCTGTGGAGCCGCTATAGATGTCTTTCAGTATTTTTACATATGGCTCGTCTACACCCTGATTCCGCAATGCCTCCATGACTGCTGAGGTTTCGACTGAATCAAACGCTTTCTCGTAATCAATGAAAGCTATATATAAAGGTTGGTTATATTCCGCACATTTTTCTATCACCTGATTGATAGTGTGAATATGGTCTATTGTTGAGTAGCCTTTACGGAATCCTGCCTGGTCCTTTGGTTGACGGAAGTCTAAGGTGTTCCTGATTCTATTTGCAATTACCTTGGTAAATACTTTGTAGGCAACGGACAGTAAACTGATCGGTCTATAATTTTTGAGGTCTTTGGCGTCCCCTTTCTTATGGATTAGGATTATGTTAGCGTTTTTCCAAGATTCCGGTACGCTCGAAGTCATGAGGCATTTTGTATACAGGGTGGCCAGTTTCTCTAGAACTATCTGCCCACCATCCTTCAACAAATCTGCTGTTACCTGATCCTCCCCAGCTGCCTTCCCCCTTTGCATAGCTCCCAAGGCTTTCTTTACTTCTTCCGGTGTTACCTGTGGGATTTCAAATTCCTCTAGACTATTCTCTCTTTCATTATCGTCGTGGGTGCCACTGGTACTGTATAAATCTCTATAGAAGTCCTCAGCCACTTGAACTATCTCATCCATATTAGTAATGATATTGCCTGCTTTGTCGCTTAACGCATACATTTGATTCTTGCCAATTCCTAGTTTCTTCTTCACTGCTTTTAGGCTTCCTCCGTTCCTGAGAGCATGTTCAATTCTATCCATATTATGCTTCCTTATGTCAGCTGTCTTACGCTTGTTGATTAACTTCGAAAGTTCTGCCAGTTCTATTCTAGCTGTAGGGTTAGAGGCTTTCATACACTGGCGTTTCTTGATCATATCTTTCGTCTCCTGTGATAGCTTACTGGTATCCTGTCTAACGGAGTTACCACCGACTTCTATGGCACACTCCTTAATGATGCCCACAAGATTGTCGTTCATTGCTTCAACACTAAGGTCCTCTTCCTGAGTCAAAGCCGAATACCTGTTCTGTAGCTTGATCTGGAATTCCTCTATTTTCCCTCTTACCGCTAACTCATTGATCGGCTTCTTATGTACCAGTTTCTTCCGTTCCCTCCTCAGGTCTAGGCTAATTCGAGTTCTTACCATCCTATGGTCACTGCAGCGCACCTTGCTGAGCACGTCCACATCTTGTATGATGCCTGGGTTAGCGCAGAGTATGAAGTCTATTTCATTTCTAGTCTCGTCGTTCGGGCTCCTCCACGTCCACTTTCGGCTATCTGGCTTGCGGAAGAAGGTATTCATTATCCGCATATTATTCTGTTCCGCAAACTCTACTAATAACTCTCCCCTGCTATTCCTAGTGCCTATGCCATATTCCCCCACTGCCTTGTCTCCAGCCTGCTTCTTGCCTACCTTGGCATTGAAGTCGCCCATCAGTATACTGTATTTTGTTTTGAGTTTACCCATCGCTGATTCCACGTCTTCATAGAAGCTTTCGACTTCCTGGTCATCATGACTGGATGTAGGGGCGTAGACCTCTACAACCTTCATTTTGTACCTCTTATTAAGTTTTACCACAAGACCTGCCACCCTCTCGTTAATGCTATAGAATTCCTGTATGTTACCAGCTATGTTCTTATTAATCAGGAATCCGACTCCTAGTTCTCGTCTCTCCGCTAAGCCCCGGTAGCACAGGACGTGCCCACTTTTTAGCACTGTATATGCTTCTTTTGGCCTCCTAACTTCACTGAGCCCTATTATATCCCATTTACTGCCCTCTAATTCCTCCAATAGCACTGCTAGACTCGCCTCACTAGATAACGTTCTCGCGTTAAACGTTGCCAGGTTCATATTCCAATGGCGGCCTGTCCGGAGCCAGGGATTCTTAGCACCCTCTGCAGCGTCGCAGGTCTGACCGCCGCCGTGGTCAGTTGCTTCGCAGCTGCTGGGGACTGAGGGCCGGGGTTTGGTTGTCGTGTTCATATAGGAGGTTGTGGCCAAGTACTGCACCAGGGTGGCCAATCCTGCTCTGGTGCGGGAGTGCGTTGCCGGTTCTGGTCACCGGGATCAGGCCACACTCCAGGCCTGTTTATGCAATTTTATCAACACGCGGATTTTTTTTTTTTAACATAGGCACAGTTATACTCGATGGTCTAAACATGATATACAATGACTGCATAATAAACATCGTGCTGAATAAGACACTAACTGAGAACATTAAACTCAGATCATCAGTGAGGTAAGGTTGTCCATTGTCACCGCTGCTCTTTGCAATTTATTTAGAGCCTTTCTGTTTATCTCTAATAAGTAACGAAAAAATCAATGGTTATAAGCTTGAATCGTCCCATGTTAAAGTGCTTGCATATGCTGATGACGTCACAATCTTTTGTACAGATCGCCAAAGTGTACTAGAGGCGATAAGCGATGCTAAAAGATATTGCAGGCAAACCGGATGCGAGATCATTTGGGACAAGAGCATCGGATTTTGGCACGGAAGTTGGGACAACACACCGTCTGTCTTTGCGAATTTACAATGGACCGTGTCTCCTTCGAAAAATTTGGGGGTGCCGCTTGAGCACTACGAGAGTGCCGCGCAGTACTGGGAGGAAGAGACGTCGCGCGTAAAAGACAAAACCGGAGGATGGCAGGGTCGTGATTTGTCAATGTTTGCAAGGGCAACTGTTTGTAATTTGTTTTTAATTGCCAAAGTGTGGTATGTCCTCCAATTTTTGTCGATGACCCGTGTGAATGTACAGAAAATGCACAGAGTATTTGCTGTTTTTATCTGGGGTTCCACTTGGGAAAGGGTCAGCCGTACCAACTTGTTTCTTCCTGTTCGAGATGGTGGTCTTGGATTGTCGCATTTGTTCTTACGACAGATTGTTTCTCGTTTTGTCTTCTTACGAGATCAAAGTGATTCATTCTTGCGTACGATGATCCAGATCCGCTTGAAAAGCGTTTTGCCTGAATTTATTGTCTAGTGCACAGCCTGTGCACTATCGGCTTAAAGGCTACTTGCGAGAGGTAGTAGAATCCCTTCGAATATTAAAAGCTCGGTTTTCCCTTCAGTACCTGAGCACAGCAACAAGAAAGAAACTTTACAAGGATTTAGTTGTAGTTATGATGCCAGTGCCATTGTACCGAATGAAATACTATGGAGGCCCAGGACAAGATGTTTTAAAAAGAGTTAAAAGGATGCCAGTGAGAGCAAGCGTAAAGTCGTTCTTCTTTAAATTGCGTACATCTACCCTTCCGGTCAAAACATGGATAGCCGACAAAGGAATATTTGTACCATGGACGACAAATTGGGCGCTATGTAACAAGCCGGAGACCATTGAGCACGCTTTCATTGAGTGCTGGGATGCAATTCTTTATTGGGAAGTCTTGCAAAGAACTCTTAAAAAGGAACTGCCGATAACAGCACAGGGTATACGTTTCCTGCCGGTAGACAGCCATCAGGGCTTTCCGTACGACATGATAATGCTCCTGGGCCTCCATAGTCTTTGGAAGACACGGATGGCGGTAACGCACGCCGATGTGAATGCGCGCTCAGCACGAGAAAATTTTGTTGAAAGCATTATTTTCATACGTGAGATATATCGTGTACAGGCAGATCCGCCTGACTTGTTGGGTATTCTTGATGAATTAGTGAATTTCAAGAAATTTTAGCTTGTCACGTTGGTCCAAGTAGGCCAACGTGTTTTTATGTATGTCATTTTGTGAGTAAAGAAAAAAAAACTCGTGGCTCAGTGGTAACGTCTCCGTCTCACACTCCGGAGACCCTGGTTCGATTCCCACCCAGCCCATCTTGCAAGTTGTTTTTTATTCATGAAGTGCCTACTGGGATTTATCGCTCACGGCCAACGCCGCCGACACCAACGCCGACGACACCGGCTTTTCTGCGACACGAGCTCCTTAACGCTGTCGCGTTAAAATTATGCGTGGCTCCGCTCTCGCAAACACCAGAGACCAGTGGAGCTGGGGGAAGGCCAGTAAATGAGTGCCAAACCGCACACAATACACACGAGGACCGGCACCGCGTCACTACGGCATCCTCCAAAGGCATAGAGTTTCTAATAATACCCTAGAGGGAAATGTGGCGCTAGTGTCTACGGGGGCTCTCATGAGCGTTTCCTCAACCTACATGGGAATGATGGGAAGTACAGGCTTTGGATTGCCTTCGATCTTTAGACTAGTGGCGTTTGCTTGCGGCGCATTAAACGAATCTATACTCAAACATTATCGCGTAAAAAAACTAATTTTATTTCTGCAGTATGTCATATAATGTACAACACGCTACATAAACTTTGTATGACTGTGAGAGGGAAGCTCGGTTTACTATGGTTTATCACCAGGACACACCAGGGTATGCATTCTTGTGCGATTCTGTTCCCGATTTAACGCCAGCGAATAATTATTTATTTATTTTTACAACAGCTATAACAACCGTGCATTTACTTATATAAAAATACTCATCAAGTATTTATGGAAATAGAAATGTTGTATTGTGAGAAAGTTTCGCGCCCTTGAGCGGAATGCTGCAAGTGTCGTCTGCTACGACACCTGCTCGTTGCAAACGCGAGACATTTCTCGCAGACGACAGGCACTTGCGAACTCTCTCGCTCTTTCGAAAGGCTGGGTCAGCTGTCACGATTGCTGAACGGCTTCAAGTACTTTTAAGCACATCTGCTGCAGTGCTAGCTAGGACGCTAGTGGCCTCCTACGAGTATATGCTTCATCATACTTTACATTGACGTACCGCTTCCGAAGCGTTATGGCGTGGCTTTGAAATTACCCATTTTGCGACCCTAGACTACAGCCAGGAAGCAGCAACCTGTCCTACCACAAGTAAGTTTGTGTTTTCAAAGTCCTAAAACACGCATTTCAATGAGCACATAAACGAGCAATGCATGATGAAGCCCTCAATAAAATTTTATTGTCAAGCCACTAGAAGTACAACTGTATATGTCTTGTATCAGTAGTGCCTTCTTTTCCCTATTCTGAAGTTTCATAAAGCACGTAAGGCTACAGCGCCGACCTAACACACTTAACAAACCAAGGTCCAAACGCTCAAAACATGTTCTTTCAACGTTTACGATGCCGTCGCTTTCTCGTCAGGGCTTCGACGCCACACCGCGACACAAGCATCGTCCCAGTCGCTGGCCCAGCGCGCTATCACTACTCCGAGCAACATAACAAAGGCAGAGAGCTTTGCGTTGCACTGTCCCACTGCAGGTTACAGCAATTGAGCTTGAAGCGAAACCAAAACTGAAAAAAAAATACTTGTAGACTGGTTCGCCAGTCAATAGAACGCCAATCCGAAGCCTGTACTTCCCATCATTCCCATGATGGTTGAACGATCGCAGCGCCAGATTTCTCTCTAAGTATACTAATATGAAACTCTATGTCCAAAGGCGTCTACTACGGCGTCCGCGATTTGCGTGGCCAACGCCGTAAATAGACGCCGCGGTTGTCTCCCCTCTGAACGGAGCAGCGGGTGAGGAGGACGTCGAGCACCCCAGCAGCCGCCGGAGAAGAACGCCCCTCCTCTCTCGCCTGAACCCCCTGCCTCGCGCGCCGCAGGCAGAGTTACACGACGTGAGACATTAAAATTGTTGTTGGGTGGTTGCGCATGAATTTTTACCGTATTCAAGTTTTGATTATTGTGGGATGTGCCAGGAGCGATGGTGGAAGGCTATGAAACTGGCAGAAGGAGATGTTTTTTTGTGCTTTTTCGGCCCATAACTGCGCGCTTGTTTTGCCGGCTTCGGGTTGGCTGCCTGCTTCCAGTTAGAAGAAGGCTTTTGAGGCTAGTTTGGTGGACAATTTTCTTTTAGTGTCGAGTACTAACACAAAAATCAGAATTCTTTGTCTCGCCAATAATGTATACGCAATGAACAGGATGTTTATATACATCACACTTTTGCTTGAGTCTTATGTCGTCCACGGCCATGCATTGTACTCGAAGGCAAAAACGCTGCCGCGGCTTGCACAGATCAACCCGCTTCGCGAGTTATTTCTATTGCATTGATCAGATTGTTCATTTGGCTTTCTAAAGACACTTGCCCGGCGTGAAAGGGCTGCGATGAATGTTTCGCCGGTACACGCCAAAGGCGGTGCGCTCCCGTGTCTGCAACACTGCCGATTCAACAACTCGGATGCGTTTGCGGTGATCGAAGTGCGCAAGTGTGTACTTGCGCGTACCCAACCGACTGCCATGTGTCCGGCTTGTACGGCTTCATAATTTAATCATCTGAGTACCACGATGACTGAACGCAAGGCGCGTGACATATTCGCCTGAATAACGCGAGCGTCATGTAGAAACGTGCGCGATCAGCGCGCAGCACCTCAGCTATTCTCGTCGTTTCGTCATGACGCTGGTCATCTCTTTATGCAGTGAAACTGGAACGTTGGCTATCAAGCGAAAACATCACAGTGGAACCTGTATTTCATTTGTGAACAAAGCGTATGCAAGGACGAAAGTTACACACAAAAATTATTTGCATTAATGAGCACTTTCCCCCTTTTCTTTACGCAGTTCCAAGTCAATATGAGCCAACAAACTCGTGCACCACTTTATCCTGCGGAGAAAGCCTACTCCCAATAGGCAAAATCATCTGCACTGGTAGCGAGCAGCTTGACCTCGCTAAGTATATTTGAAGCGCCTAACAAAAGCATGGACGGACAAGGCTACGCACTCTCAGTACTACAACAGTAACACGTGTTACGTTTCTAGCACGATATATGACAGAACATAGCCTACGCACTCCATAGCTTCATACACCTGTTTACGATACCGCGATCAGGAAAACAAATCTGAACGAGCACCGAGAATAGCATCCGTGCATAAGCTAACCATGCCTGAGCTCCGTGCCGTGTAAAAAAAAAAAAAAAAAAAAAAAAAAGGAAACTCTGTTCGTACACGTTTGCTCCTCCAGTACTCTTAAAATTAATCCCTAACATGAACCAAAACAAACATTTAGTTCTTCAATAACGCGGTTAGCCACGAAACTTTGCCAAAACATACGAAATCCCTTGCCAAAACCTCGTCGCGGAAACTCGACGGGCAACTCTCACGGTCGTGAGCGCGTCGAGAAACGGAAAAGAAGTAAAAATAGAGAAAAGGGCGCGAAAAATACCACGTGACGGCACTCAACATATTGTGAGACGCAGACCTTCTCTCCTGCCTCCTCGCAGCAGCGGCGGCGGCAAGATAAAATGATGTCGCTACCTTTGAGTTTTATTCAGAGATCTTAGCGACATCGCGTTACTAGCGCCCCTCGACTGAGCAGATCAGGCGAAAGGGTTAGGCCAGGTGTTGCGTGAGGGGACAAGGCATCGCCGCGACGCCACCTCACCCTCGCTCTCCGGCATCTTGCGTTTATCCGTGCGTTCCTTGTCCGCGCAAGCTCTTGCCTGTGTTCTAACTGCACCTCGGTAATCGCTAGAAAGAAATTAATGTATAAGAAAACAAAATAAATTCGAAAGGAAAAGCATTGGCGGTAGCGAGTTTCGAACCTACGCCTCCACGCTCGGAAGCCGGGCGTCGCACCGACTGGGCTACGCCATAGAGTTTCCTACAATTTTGTAGGAAACTCTATGGGCTACGCCAACGCTTCATTTTTTGCCCCTAGGTAGCAGGCCTGTGCACTCTGCTTTGCGACCATAGCGGAGCCCATAGAGTTTCCTACAAAAATTACTAGAGAGAACTCTGGCGCTGCAGTCATTGTCCTACCGTGGGAATGATGGGAAGTACATGGATTTGTCTGATCTTCGTGCTTGTGGATTCAGACGTTCTTAAGGCTTTGTATATTACGCTATATAAATCTTATTGTCGTATATTTCAGCGCAATCTATATTCTTCGAAGTGCAGAAGGTGCCGGGAACGCGTACAATTGCTATTAATTGCGACGATTGAGCTTGTCCAGGTGGCCAAATCGAAACGCGCCAAGCGTCTCAAGGCACTGGCATGCCCGCGATAAATTCATAAGGACGCTTCATTCGCTTGTCGATACATGCGTCCGTGGCTTAATGGTTTCAATATCAGGCTTCTGTGCTAGAGTCCCTGTGTTCGAATCCTGCCGTCTGGCAACTTTAATGATGGTAATCTTATTACGCAATACACTGTTGAAAATGATGAGTTTAGAAAGTCACAAAGCCGTTTGAAGCCAAAAAGAGGAAGTTTAGGCAAATCCATGTACCTCCCGTAATTCCATGCTGGGACAACCGCTCCCATTACAGCTCCCATAGACACTAGCGCGAGAGTTCCCTCTAGTAATTTTTGTAGGAAACTCTATGGCGGAGCCCGGCGTGACGTGAGCGGCAACGCCTAAATCGGCACTGCTTACTCGGGAGCATCCCCATTAGGTTCTATGACAGTCAGGTCACTTGGTCGGGCAAGGTAGCATGACGTCACGGGTCGAAGTGCAGTGGCCTTGTGCTATCTAGGAGACGTTGGCCAAGCGTCTCAATGCGCTCGCTTGCCCGTGAGGAGTTCATAACACGAAGGACCGCTCACCGGCGTTCAATGGGACATTAATGCTTTCGCATTCACAACTCATAGGTGCTCTCAGATTTTTTTTTTTCCTTTCTTCTTGCTATGCATCAAGCCAGCGGCCTAAAAGAAAAGGGCGAATACCTCCTCCTTAGAGCATCGCTCCCAAGGTCTAGACACCATGTACGTTCGTAATGGGGGTTAAACATAAGCCGTCATAAGGAAAGGCTGTTGCTACTCGCGCTCTCCAGTTGGTGATGCACGGCTCCTGGCAGCCACCACTGTACGCCGTGTGATCCTCGACAGTCACTAAGCTAGATATTTTCTAGTTCACTGTAACTGAGTTACGACGGGAAGGCGTGCCTTATTTCACGCGTGACCTATCTATCACCTATAGTGCAGCGGCTGACTCCGGCGCGTTCTCAAAAGCCTGAAGTAGATGGGCAAAACTCGACCGGCAGCATCAGACTGTATCGACGTAGACGTCCACACCAGATGGCGCGAACCTATTCCGCTGGGCTACCATCGCCGGTGCTCTTTGAGAGCCCCTGCGGGAGCCAGCGCAGCAACGCGCAAGCTGCAAAAGTGCGGACACGGTGGTGGTGCTACCGGCTCGGACCTCGGTAGATTCATAACGGTCAATGAAGCCCCGTCGGCGAATTTCGGCCGGTCCGTGTGTGTGCAAGAGGTTCGTAATTACGACGCATGGACTGCACCACTGCCACGTTCGTCGGTCAATCTTGTGTTTCTTTACTTTTGCGTCGTAATAGAGAGGGAGAGAGGTGAAGGGCACTGCAGCGAAGTGCCTGGCCCGGGGAGCAGCGCCAACGGCAGAGAGACCGAGCTGGTCAGGCTGCGGTTGCGCTGCAATTAAAAAAAAAAAAATAGAGGCAAGCAAGAAACAAAGCTGCGAGCGAGCCAAACCTTATTACGGACTGTCCATTTCTGCGCACCGCGGGCGGGCGACCAGCAGAAACGGTGCTCGCGTAATACGCATTCGTAGGGCCGCAGGAGAGGAGGTGAGGCTCCTCCCCTTCGTCGTGAGTTCGGAACCGGCGCTCATTTGCGATTTCCGAGGCTCCATTAGAGGAGCCAGCGTGCGCGCGCGCGCGGATTTATGACGAGACCATTTTTCTTGGCCAGTGGGAAAGGAAGGAAGAGGACGGGGAAGCGGGGGCGCCTTCCGCTCGCCGCGGTCACTGATATGGATATATGCCTTCACGCACACATGCACACACGCCGCGCTTACGTAGTGTGAGCGAGGACGGACAGGGAACGGCCGGCAGCACGAACAGCGCCGCGACACTTTTTTTTTTACGACTAGTCGCCCGGTCGCCACAGCAGTGCCTATATAATAGGCGAGAAATGAAGATATACGCTGAAGCTTTACGCGTCGTCTTCCCCTCACCCGTCCTGGCTTCACCCACTTTCTTCTTACTTCTCTCTCCTCAATCCGCTCCGCGGCAACTAGCTCGCGGTCGTATAAGGAGCACATCGGGAAGGCGTGCCGCACCGCGCGAAGGCCTTCTTAGCGCCGGACCTGTCTCGTAAATAACCGGGCGTTCGTCGCCGCCTGTCCTCGGCTCCGAAGCACGGAAGTAGTAGCTGGCAGGATTCATCCCGCGCTGGCGCGCCGAGATACTGCTGAGCGTGGACTTTCGCGGGCGAGACATGCGCACAGTGTGTGGCAGCAACTGGGCGATCGCCTTAACGACGAGCGCACGGGACAGCGGTGGTGGAACGAGGAAAGCGCCGCCGCGGTGGATCGGCACGTGGCAACGCTACAGAGGCTACGCGGCCGCTTGGCAGGGACTCCGCGTTACGATAACCGCGTCCCGGCGAAGAAGAGCGCAATTGACGCGCGGTTGTTCCACTGCTGCCCGCAACAGCGGAAGCGCCATTGACGATGTGTGACGGCAAGCGAATGGCGTAACGCGTCGCTAATTGCAAGCACAGCTCAGATCGGCGGGACCGTACAGTTACTTCTCGAGCCTGCCCGACAACGGTTCCAAGTGAGCCGTTGGTTTCCACTCGGGAACACGCAATATGCAGGGGAAAAAATCGCGCGTGCAAGTGACCCTCATCATTCTGGCAACTCAGCAGAAGTACGCAAGAAAAGTTCACTTTCGTGAGCTCGAAAATCGATCACTGTGCATTGATTCCTCTTTATTGTCACTCGCAAGATACACGCAAAGCGTACGTCGCTTTTACTGTTGCCCCACCGTGGACCGTACGCTCCGGAGCGACTCCAGGGCACGCGGTGCGCAACGCAGGCGCAGGACACGAAGCTCGTCGTGAAACCTCGGCGGCATCGATGGCCGTCCGGCAGCCATCACGCTTCAGCTTCGTGTTCTGCGGCCACCGTGCAGACTGCGTCTTGCGCTCGAGTCGCTCCGTCGTAACGGTCGCGAGCTCCCGCGCTTAATTCCCAGTCCTCGCCGCCCGCAGCGCGATGTGGCAGAGTAGGTCGATTCCGAACGCAGAAAACCAGGACGATTCGGTACGCGGGTTTTCGGCACAATAATTTTTTTTTTTAATGTGGAAACGAGCCCACGGATGAAGAAACGATACCAGCTGCGTGCATCCATCGTGGGAAATTCTAGGTTACATTAGTGTTTAGCTTTGCACAATCAACAAAGTAACATTCAACGACATTGGCGACTGTGTAATGGATTTATTTATGCCGCTGGGCACCAACCTGGCGCAGAAGCTTAGTGGCTACGGAGGTTGCACTGCTGAGCTAGAGGTCGCGGGTTCGATCAAGGCCACGGGGGTCAGTTACGGTGGGGGGGGGGGGCGGAATGCGAAAACGCTCGTGCAGATTTAGGTGCACGGTAAACAACCCCAGGCGGCAAATATTAATTCCGAGTTTGCCATGTACTACGGCGTACCTCATCACCAAATCATGATATCGCCGCTTAATACCACCGAATTTTCTTTTTTAAATGTCTCTGCACAACTCCAGTTACCTTTTCTTGTATTCTGAAAGACAGGAAACACCAGGCAAGTACGCCGTCCAACGTGCCAACCTGATGTCTTAAAGAAAACTAACAACAGCAAAAAAAAGGAACCCGAACAAATGACAATAGAAGCGCCGCAGAATATGACAACAATAAACACACGCCGGCGTCTGGCTCCGCAAGTCTTGCATTTCTTACAGTTCGTCAAAATTCCTCTGATGCCTATTCGCCTGGAAACGCGGGATAGTGACTTCAGACGTAACCGTACTGCATCCGTCTAAATGTTGAGCTTTCAAGCCACATCCGTGCCGCAGGAGCGCCTTTTTCGCGAAGGCAGCGGGGTACTCTATAGAAGCGAGCTCCGACGCGCCATCTCGAAACCCAAGAGAGAGAGAGAGAGATAAAAGCAAGGTGAGGAGCAATAATGGGAGCGAAGCACGCACAAACGCACCAAGCCATCGGCTATGGACTTAATGCGGGACATCAAAACCAGACACCCCCATGCACCCAGAGCTCACTGCATGGAGCGCAGTTTGGGCGGACTCTACGTGGGAAAAGTCTGCTTGCTATATACGTGCTCACTGCTGCGCGAACCGCAGTTTTAATCCGAACGCCCAGAAATAGTCGACGATCATAAAGACGAAGCGTCTGCCCGGAAGGCGCTAACGACTTTGGCGGACTGGAGGGTACGCCTGCTCGCAGTAGTTTATACGATTCGGATCGACTTTGGTATACGAAGCGCCTGTCCGCCCATTCGCGCTGTGGGATTCCAGCGAGGACGGAGAGTAGAGGGGGAGAGGAGGGAGGGGGGAAGGCAGAGGGGTACGTGTAAGTGAGATAAGAGCGCTCACACGTACGCATGCCATTTCCAAATGATTTCTGAGCTTCGCAGCCGTTCATTTCGCGACGACAGCGACGATTAAGAAGGCCGCCACCGCCGCGCAGATACCTGAGCTTGGCCCCGGGCTCGCGATTTGCGAAAATTATGTTCTCCCGCTTTTTTACGATCACCCCGGCGCATCGCGAAACGCCCATTTTGTGGGGGGAAAAAAATCACGAGGGAAGTAAAACATGACCTGTCAGTAAAAAACGCCGTTGCAGTTCGAAACCGAATATTTTCGTCTCGGTTCTCGGCGGCGCAGATGCATAAAAAAATATTTAAAAAAAAATAATAAACGCGAGCGTCAAACTTCGCAACCGAAACATCGAATAACGCGCCCTGCGAAAGGGCGTTATTAAGGATTTTCGACGAGCCCTTCGCCCCCACTACCGCTACCACCACCATAGTCTAGAAAGGGCAAAGTTAAACTCATCGTCAAATTTAAGAGCGATGCGCGCCCGGAGCAATGACGAGTGCGTGAAGTAAACGAGGCCCGTGCTCCGTTTCTCGCACGAGCGGCGTGACGCAATACAACGAGCTCGAACTCTGTGTTGATATGCACTAACTTTCGGAGATATCGATACGCAGCTTTTGTTAGACTTAGATCAGCTGTAGCCCACGTCAACGCTCTATTGGCCTCGAGCTCCACCACTGGAAAAGCCGGCGCCACCGTCGGCGTGACGTGCTAGGAGGGATCACGTGGACATAGCGGTCGCGTCGGCTGCTTCGGGAGCGCCGAAGCGAGCTGAAAACGAGAGTTTAAATTCCCTCGTACGCTGCGGTCCTCATTTAGTGGCGAGATTTTCCCGCTTCGAGTGTCTCCTTTACAACGCTTGAAAGCATTTCAATAGGTAGTGGCTGCCTTTGAAGGCGCGCAACATGGTAGGCTACTGCTCGGTGCCGCAGTGCCGGACTTACGCAACGGAGCCCGGTGTCAGCCTTATTCACACGTAGCCGCAGGACAAGAAGCTGCGTGAAGCTTGGCTCGCGAAACATAAAACCGGCAAACGGTCATCGGCTAAAACTCGGGTATGCAGGAAGCACAGACGCGAGAAAGATTTCTGCTACGCCGCCGGGTATGCGATGTTCGGAAAAGGCGTACTGAGACGCTCGCCAGAGTCCGCTGCCCGACTAATGTCATGACGGTTTGGTCTATGAACTTGTCGATGCTATAGATACTGGCAAGTTCACTGGAGTGGAAAGGGAGTGGTAAGAAGCACATTAAAGAAAGCATGGCATATGGTCATGTTTGTGTTATGGATTAATGCACTGGATTACCAAAAAAGAAGCAGCGGGAAATCGCACGCTGACAACGCCGATAAACATACAGTGCGGCGCAACTCGAGAAGGAATATTGAAACGTCCAAGAATTTAGAAGAAAAAAACATTGAATCGTCGCGACGGCACATCACAGGCGTCGAAGCCTCTACAATGAAATTATTTTTGAATAGCTCTGATAGCGCTCACGCAACAATGGTTGCTTGTATACTGTCAAATGCTCATATTCTGCGGCCTAAAGCTCATGGCACGGCGCGAAAACGCGCACGCGGTGAAAGCGAAACAGTACGCGGACAAGCATGCAGACGCGCAGTCGGTCGCTGCGAATCTGTGCGATCGCTGCATTGAGGCTTCATTCTATTAGGCTCCATTTAGTTATACAAACACTATAAGGACATATTTCACATACTTTGCTCTCAGCGTTTGCCTACCTTTCACGCAAGAAGCCGGTTCGGGAGACTCCATCGCGGCGACCGCGCGCAGTGGCGTTCACTGTACGTATTCGGTAAAGAGACATAGCGTCTGTAAACGATTCTGTGCTTTCAGTTTGCCCAAGGTTATTATTTAGACAGTAAAAAACTTCTCTCGTTTCGAAAGTACTTGCAGAACTATCCGGGAGAGCTCGCGCGTGGTGTTTTCAGTGAGCGCTGACAGCAAAACCTATGAGGAGCGCGCCACGTGATCCCTCATACTACGCCAGCGAGGCGCTTCCGATAGAGGGCGACTCCGTAACTCCTCGCCGCCAATAGCTCAGAGAGAATTCGTGACTGTCTCGAGTGGTTCTGCCACGTTTCTACAAATATAGGAACGAATGCAAGTCGCGTGAAATGAAAAGCGGCCTCGCACGACTGTTGTCGCGCGACTGTTGTAGCATGCGCAATGTTAGCACGACCAGGTTATACGGGAAAAAGGAGAGGCACCTGGAGAGTCGTGAAATCTGATGGACTGCGGCTAAGCTAGGGTAAGGAGTTCTGGTCCTCTCCGTATCTCTTGATGTGCCTTTTCCTTTCTTTTATTTCTTTCTTCCCCTCTCTTCGTCTTTGCAACGTGCATTTATTATTTGTGATTGGAATAACAGACTCTTCGGCAACCTAGTGTCCTAACTCCCTGATAAACATCGGCTTCATAAACCCGTCTAAAAACATTACCGCTATCTGTGAGCGAGGCGTAAAAGCGTTCGGCCGTAAGAGAAGTTCGTTGGAACTGCATTTTCGTCTCGTTATTACACTGACGATTCCAGGAACTTGTCGAAACGAGGATTGACGGTCTAAAAGAACGCACACGACAGTTCTTTTTTTTTTTTTTTGTATGCGGGAAACGTGCGTCTAAGTGAAGAACCTACTGAATTACGTCACCATCGAGGTTAGTCCCGTTATATCCATATTCTTGTCACACGTAGCCCAGCGCAGCGAATATGCATTGGCATGCGGCTACAAAAGAGTTTAGTAGCGGACGGACGGACGGACTGGGTGAATTTCCCAAAGAATGCTAGCAGCATTAAACATTCTTTCATTTCAACCTTAGCTTGTCGTTTGCCTGATGTTGGTCCTTGTCTAGGTGGTCGAACATTCCATTTGCATATAATTCGTTTCAGAATGTCTGTAGCGCAACATACATTAGACTCGGCTGAAACTGAACACGAAGGGACAGAAAAACGTGTTCCATTTATTCGAAGTTTCAGTCGAGTTAAGATCACGAAAAACCCCAGCGATTATTCGACGCAAAAGGCGTCCGAGTCTTTCTCTATTACTGTGGTGAGAGAGAGAGAGACTTCACTGCGCCCTGCTTAGAGTATTGTGTTCTTATTTCCTTTCTTCCTTTTTTTTTTTTTTTTGAAGGTTATGGTCATGTGGGAGATTCCCAATAATTCTGCGCAGTTCTCGCGTTCAAAACAGCACTCCAAACTGCATCTTTTGCTGTAAGGTATGAGACAGCAATGTGCGCTGAAACAGCAACATCCATGTCTTCGACACAAACTTCACCAAAACTCTCAACTGTCTCCTCAGAGCAGATAACATGGGCACTGTCTGAGCTCTCTTCTTCCTGGCGGTGTGTGTAAAGCAGTAGTGACAGCCTGACTGCAAGATGCCGCCTGCTCCGTTGTGCTCCCTTCCTCCTCAGGGATCATTACTTGCTCAGCGAAGTCTTCATGATGGAAACACAGTTGCGACTTCGACATCTTTAATTTGCATGAACTTTCCCGCAGCTGCTTGATGGATTGTATATTCTTCAATATTTATAATATCGCCATTTTACATGGCTCTCGAACATTTTCAGTTACAAATGCCGGGTGAGGTAGGTGGCAGTTTTGGTTAAAGTTCCGTTTAACCGAAGTTCAGCAAAACATGGGTTTCGTTTAACCGAAGGTTGTTAACATTGTGTCTGAACGTTAGCTGAATTTTCTTATAACGCGTACTGAGGGCCCCAGTATGCAGAAGAAGGGCCTTCGAGGGGCAAAACGAACTAGGCAATGCCAATTATGTGTCAACGAAGCAGTCAGTTTTTCTTCCGTTTGCCAGTTGGCCAAATGTTCGAGTGGATTGAACTGTCCAGAGCTTACGAATTGCGAAAATGTGAGACGAGAGACAGAGCAGAGCGAACAAGCGCACACACGCACGCACATGCAAGGCCATTCCTCACTTGGCAGGCGCGCAAACACCCTGACGGAGAGAGAGAAAGGGGTTGCGCGGAAGCCGATCCATCCAGCAAACACGTCCGTCCAGAGTTACCCGAACGAGATGGCGAAAATAAAGCAATAGGGTAAAAAAAAAAGGGGGGGGGGGGTGAAGACACAGGAAGAAAACGTCGCCAGGATGAGACGACAACGCTTCGCCCCGCCATCGAGTAGCGAAAGCGCCACGTCGGCTCTGCACATGTCGAGTGGGCTGCAAAGGCAGCGGCGGCGGCACCCGATAAGAGGGGGGACGACAACAGGCGCGGCAGTCGGGAACCGAAACACGAGAGGCGCGGACTCTGTTGAGTGGAAGGAGGGGCCGAGGTGGCGAGGAGAAAAGCGATAGCGCGACAGCCCCGCGCACGAAAGACAAAAGCCCGAAGGGCGACAGTGTGGACGAGCAGGGAGACAGAGCGGACGAGAGAGGCTGCGCCGAGGCGAGAAGGGCCGGCTCAACCACAGCTGCGAAACACGGGCGCGCCACAAGCCAGCGGTGGCAGCAGAATGCGACAGCAGCCGCAGAGAAAAGGTTTTGTTTTGCGCCGCCGGTGCTTCGGGTCCCACGCTCGCTTTGATTCCGAGGTTTGCTTTTGCCTGACACACTGTGTGTAGACAACGCCGGCATCTCCCGCCTCTCTCTCTCTCTCTCTCTCTCTCTCGGTTCGACCACTGCGTGCTTATCTCGCGTTTTATTTCCTCGATACTTCCCCTCTTGCACTCTATACAGTCTCTACATTCTTGGACGCGAAGCCAGAAGAGCGCCGACTGAAACCGGAAAGCTTTCGATCGCAACGAGCGAGCGAAGACGATGCAGCGGGACTCGGATAAAATGAGAAAGAAGATGACACTGCGAGAGGAGAGGGCCGACAGAATGAGAAAAAGGAAAGCGAGACACATGATCCAAGCGACCGCGCCTCCCTCGAACAGAGTGCGAGAAAAGAAGGAAAGGAGGAGTGGAAGATGCGAAAGACGCAATGCGAAAGCGAGGGTGCATTGGAACTGGGGACGGCGGCGCTGCCAAAATGCAAATAGGCTGAGACGCGCGGGAAAAACCCGATCACGCTTTCGGGGCCCCACCCGTCGCTGTCGCGCTGCTGACGACGTTACGCAAACACACGTCGCGAAGGCACGTGACGATAAAGCGGATACGCGTAGAAAGAGCGCAATACACGAAGAGGAAAGGCGAGCAATTCACACGCATAAACTGCGAAGATTGAAAGACAAAAGAAACATCGGCGCGCAAAGTGCCTCTTATTCCGCCGTTGTTTTCTCACTGTCGACGTTGTGCTGCTATAGCAGCGACACGTTTCCCACGGGTCTCGAGAAGGGAGTTGAGAGCGCTCTCTGAAGTCCTCCATGCTACTTATAGCTTAGACGAAGGAACGAAAAGAAATACGCTGCGGGAAAAATATGTCGAGAAGATCCCCCCTCCCCCGGTCACCCTGTGCCTGTCACCTTCGATTATTTCTAGCGGGCGCCACAGGAAAGTGCCGAATGCCGATATAAGCGGATGCGACGGCGACTGCTTTCGGAGCGAAGAAACTGTCTGCCCGCAGTGACGTCGGTTTCGCGGATGTCAACTGCTCGTGTGATCTCGTTAGGGAGTCCGCGAATGATCCCATCTACTCTGCCCATCGCTTCCCCATATCCTCCCGTTTTCGGTTTCCACGGCCGCCTTTATATGACACTGGATTGTCTGCAGGCTGGTTCCCTCTATACAGTTGGGGCACCCTGGCTTGAGACTGCGTTTCTTCTCCGAGCATGCGTCCAGCAAATTTCGTATCCGATCGTTGCGCTTCGAAGAGCGCAAACATCAATTCGGTGTACGGTTTTTGTGCACTTCGAGCATATCTGTTATTTAGGTTTCCACGGGAGGTTTGCCGCCTCGATATGCATCACCTTAGTACATGTGCCAATATGCTTAGGGTTGAACTGGGCTCACCAGTATGAAGGAAAGGAGGTGCGACTGAATACGGAGAAACTGGAAGGAGGCGATTAAAACGCATAGAATTTGGGTTGTCTGGTTTTCAAACACAAGCGAACTTTGGCTTATTTATGTTCACATAGACGCTTTAATTAATTACCTCACTATATTATATGTAAACACTTCCCTTCTTCTCTTCCTACGGTCTCTTCCACGCGGCGTGGTGATTGTCAGCTGCCATCGACGTCTTGACGTTCTCGATGACTCTTATTAAGGTAAATCGCTGCCATTAGCGTCAATAGCACCCTGCAGTATTCTATCGACGGCCCCGGTTTCAGCTACTGCACATCGGAACTCATTCTGTAAACTCTCATTTTGTAATTACAGAGTGAATCTCGCTCTCGGCTCTAAAGTTCACTAGGGTTGACAGCATGAAACGCAACGGTGCCTCCTCTTTCCCTTAACATATTGTTTCTCTTCCGAAGCTCGGAATTCCGACAGAAACTGTTTTTCAGCCGTTAACGTACGGATACTATTTCACATTTAAATTCTTCTGATTTATATTTTGCGCGCTGATGCATTCGTCGTATAGTGAATAGTATTGTCGCGTTACATCGCAGTTAAGTTAAAGAATTGCATTCTCAGGTTTTACGCGCCAAAAGATCGATCCAATTGCACGCCGTAGTGGGGGTACTCCGGAATAGTTTTAACCACCTCGGTTTCTACAACGCACACCTAAATCATCAAAGTACAGGAGCGTATTTCTAATTCCGCCCTCATCGGGATACGGCCGCCGTGGCGGGGATCAAACCCGTGGTTTAGAGCTCGGCAGCGCAACGCCATAACCACTAGGCTACCGCGGAGGGTCGACGTACACGTTGTTGTCACTGCACTTCTTTGTTTGCTCGTTGTGATACGTTTGTACGATGTGATACGTTGACGACCTTCTTCGTGCTCCACTTACGGTGTAACGCTCGTCTAAACAAAATATCACCGCGTTATTGACATCGCCAATCCTATGTGCACGAATTGCCAACCGGATACTCGAACTTCGTGCGCTGCTGTAAAAACGCCTTGAGCCCAAGCTTCCTTTGCTTCTCTCTACTCCCGCGAGCCTAAATGATAAATCCGAACTAAAGAAAAGTAAAAAAAAAAAAGAACACATGTTCCTTTAAAGTATGCACACGTCGCCAGGAACACTAGGAACAACAGCGGCGCAATCTTTCGACCTGCACCCAGAGAGGAAAAAACGGAGCAAGAGAAACGGTGAGGCTGGCGAAGAAAGGAAGGCAGGGAGAGAGAAGGAAAGCGACGCACCGCGCCGAGAGAGAGCTCAATCGGACCCGAGCAGACAGCGGGCGCGCAGCATCCGTAATAAGGTCTCATAATTGCCGGCACGCGCCTGCCGACGGCGACGACGGGCGCCTGTAATTACCGAGCCCCGAGTCGTCCGGCGTCGCGATGCCATCGAACGCGCATACGCCGAGCGACAGCGAGGAGCGCACGTCGCGCACTTCTCGGCGTCCGACTGACCCTCCGCGCCGCCTCGAAGAGCTGCGGGGGAAAGATTATGGCGGGGGGGGGGGGGGGCAGTAATGAGGGGGACCCGGACACTCCGCGAGGCGCGAGACGGAGCGGCCGGCTGGCCGCCGCCAGTGTCGCGATAGAGTGACTGGCTGCAGCGCACGAGTGGGCGATCAGTACTTGCCTGAAGTGGGTGACAAGAAAAAGAACGAAGGGAGAAGAAGAAGGAAAAGGGAGATCAGCAGAAGCTGTCAAAAAAGTGACCTTCGCTAGCCAGTGACTGCGGCGACAGTGACCACCGTGGTGATGACGAGCTACGGTTTCACGGCTAAGCGGCCATCACGACCAAGGGCTGCACGATTTGCGCTCTAAGGGAGAAAAACATTGCTAACACGAGGCGGAAAGTAAAAAAAGTACAGTGTAGTACATTAAGCTCGCCGTGGTTGCTTAGTGGCTACAGTGTTGGGCTGCTAAGCACGAGGTCGCGGAATCGAATGCCGGCCACGGCAGCCACATTTCGATGGGGGCGAAATGCGAAAGCGCCCGTGTACTTAGATTTAGGTGCACGTTAAAGAACCCCAGGTGCACTAAATTTCTGAAGTCCCCCACTACGGCTTGACTTATAATGAGAAAGTGGTTTTGGCACGTAAAATCCCATAATTTTTTTAGTACAACATTTCGCTAAAACTGGCCGGTTATTGCAAACGGGGAGGTTCATCGTGAAGTACCAGCGCTGGGTCGAATGCTCGCAGGTCCATACAGCGCTGTTACTTGAACATCTATATCTACGTGTAAATTAGAATGGGGAGAACGTTTGGTAGTTCTAGAGAGGGCCGACATATAGCAAGGTATTCCTTCAGACAGAAATGGTTGTGCGATTTAAAGAATGCGGTCACAGAGTTGTGAAGCAAAGAAAGAAGGAAAGTCAGTTTAAACTTGCATATATAGCAAGCCGAACAACTGGCGCTTTCGCTAACACTCAATCTTCGACTCAATTGGAAGCAATCGAATTAATTTAGTCTTTCTTCGACACGATATATATATATATATATATATATATATATATATATATATATATATATATATATATATATATATATATACTGCGTGCTTTAGAATGAATTATAATTCATTCTAAAGCACGCCATCCCGAATGCTGTGTCATGCTCACACTAATCTCAAGGAGAGACGATAGCGATAACTTCAATATCTAGTATGCCTTTCAGATACAACGGTTTAAACTTGCATATATAGCAAGCCGAACAACTGGCGCTTGCGCTAACACTCAATCTTCGACTCAACTGGAAGCAATCGAATTAATTTAGTCTTTCTGCTTTAATGCTTTAACTTTTTAGACCTCTGCTTTAATGATCTGCTTCAGTGTCCCCAATCAGGACAACTGAGGGACTTAGCGAAATTATGATAAGAGCACTTGGCAGCAGATAAACGTGATTACCGCGTTTTCCGCGCTATATTCCGGATTGTCCGTCCCGTTTATGTATTATCTATTTTATTGCTTAGAGTTTACGCCACTGATGCGTCCGCACGTTACATCACAAGCTCAAACACCTTACTTTTTACTTCATCCTTTCTCTTTATTTTCGTTTTCCACGTGCTGCGTCACCCAATAGACATTTAGCCTTTAAGCCATCTTATCTTCTTCCCCAAATGGTTACGATCAACAAGGCCGTGCCAGGGCTTGCATGCTGCGGTAACGTAAGGCTGAAACGTGATCACCCCATTAATGAAGGTTAGGCAAATATAAACCAGTAACGAGCATACGTTCGCATATGCTAGGCCGTCCAACCATATGAAAGGATAAAACGCCCAAACAACCCTCAACACAAAATGCAGCTCTTTCTTCCAGCTCCCCATTAAAATAATACCAAGGAAGAGGACCCTACTTTAGCGTCCGGCTCATATTCCCCCCCGCAGATATTACTGCTATTCATCTAGATTCTTAATTTCACCACGAACAACTTTTTTCACTTGGCGGCCGTGCATTCCTTTCAGGGAATTACGTGCGTCGTGACGCAACTAAGGAAGAAGAAAGAAGGTTTAACATTGAAAAAAAAATCAACAAACCATCCCACTCTGTGAAGGTGAATGACCAGCGAAGCTGTTGAACATCGTCGCCGCGGCAGCTTGCGCAACAGTGACCTTTACCGTGAAACGCATGCAGGGAACGCTACGTGCTTCGCATAGTTATCAGGAGCGCCTTATCATCAGTTATGCGGTTCGAATGCTTTTTATAGCTTGTTCTTTTTATTGAAACGTATGCTGTTCTGTATGCTGTATGCGTGATTCCAAAGAATGTATGCACTGTTCGCTGCACTTTGCTGAGTGTTTGCAGTCTCTGCCTCACGGGCTCTATGAGCCATTGCATTCTTTTGCTTGCTTGCGGGGGTATGCGCCACTGATGATTAGTTTTCGAGATGCTGTTCTGTATGTTGTATAGATGAATCGAAAGTATGTAAGCACTGTTCGCTTTACTTCACTGAGTGCTTGTAGCATCTGCCTTATGGGGCTATGAATCATTACATTTTTGGTTTGCTTACAGGAGTATGAGCCATTCATGATAGTTTTTGTTGACGGAAAACAAAAATACACGGAACTCTAGTCATGTACAGCTTCGCTGTAAAAGAAATGAATCACTTCAGGCGAAGTACGCCATGCATGTTACCTCAAATGTGCGCGCAAAATAGTCGAGCCCCTGATCTTACCACACATACTTAGCTTTTTTTATTGCGATGAAGTCTTGCCTTAAGGCATACCATCCGATGTGTAACATATGTGTGCTGTAAGGCTTGTGTAGAGTACGAATTCACGCAGTGTTTTGCGGTACTTGCTGTCGTGGACCCCGCGATCGGGGCTGGTCGTGTCACCGTAGCGGAGGCTAGCTTGCTCCCCTACCTCGCAGTTTTTGGTGATTTCAAAGATGTCAAGAATATGGGCTCCGCGCACTCCTTGCACTGCGCCTAAAACTCATTCTCTGGTGATTTTTTTTTGTTCTTTTCTCCCTTCATTCATTTTTCTAGCGCGGCAGGATGTCGGCTCTTTTCCCGCACCAACGAATCGTTTCGGATCCCTGTAGAGCGTGCTCTGCCTCTTACAGACTGTGCGTGCAGGGAAGCTACATAATTTTGTTCCTAATGGAGGAAAGCTGACGCAAAGACGTTAAAACAACCGGACAAAAGAAGAAAGGGAAAATGTGGCCACTCGTTAAGAGCGTTGGTGAAACATTGAAAGAAATATAGACCGAGAGACAGTTTCTGCCCGTTGATCTTCTTGATTGTAAGCAATCCGACGCGGCAGTAAGAAAATGACAAGCGCGACGCCACAATAAAAGCGAACACTCAGAATGTACTTTTCTTTTTCTATTTGCGCATAAATAGCAGCAAATTCAAGCTGTATTACAGGTACTTTATTTTTGAGAAACACGGTTCCACGACAAGTGGCGGCGAGAAGCGCCTGGCCGTAATAATGCACTGTGCTTGCCTGGGCAGCCATGTGCGGCAGCGAACGACTGTGCAAGACAATGCTACGTGTACACACCGCTCTTGCTAGGCGCGTGCTTTATTTTTGTTTGTACGAATGTAATTTCTGCTCCTATAAAAAATATATATATTTGGCGCAGTTTACATATTTAATAATGCCAGACGCTTACTGCGGCACCTGGTGAAATCTGCGGCCGATGCGTGCGGGCGCGCGGCAGCGCGTGCTGCAACGCGTACAAATTGCTGCCGGACGTTTTGCCGGTGAAAGGTATTTCGCACTTGGTAGCGGCTTTAAGGGCCGCCGGTCGAAAACCGTGTTGCCATGAAGACAATGTACACGCAATGTACACGTGCCCTATGTCGTATTTGGGTACCATTAGCTGGGCTGTGAAACTGGAAATAAACCTGTCCTAGTACTGTGTCTTGTTTCACGTGCCTTGTGTGTCCCGTGTCTTCGTGCTTACGCTACGATAATTAAAAGGAAAAACGTTCTTAACTCTAGGCAGCGTTTTAAAATTTGCCTCAGTTTGTCGCTGTGTTTCTACTGCCGCTATGGCTTCCCACCATATACCCTCGACATAACTTTTAGCTCGTTTTATGTCGCTGCAAGTGGCCTGTAGACGCAGAAAAAGGAAACACGAAATTAAGCTACTTAGAACACCCTCTGGGAATGTTTATAGCTGCAACCGACAAAGAACGCGTCCTAGAAAGTTAAAGTGCGCATTGAATTGTATTTAAAAGAAAAGAAAACCGAAAGAGAATAAGTAAGGGGAAAAATGGAACAATGTAGGAGGAAAACTTAAACGCTGCTCGCCATTTCGCACGCCGCTGCCCCATACTTAAATGTAAACGTCAAGTCGGGCTTATTAAAATCGCCTTTCTTCTTTTCTTTTTTGCATACGGTACTTTTTTTTCATGGTAATGTCATATCTGCACTGCGCGGTAAGAAAAGCTCGAGCAGCCCCGTTTCGTTTTTGTAGCTTAGGGTCGGCTCTTCACGTGAGCTGGCCAGAAACACCTAGAATAAACTGCAGAAAAGAATGTTCTTAGATCGATCAAAAAAAAAAAAAAGGAATCTGTGCTATTTTCGAGCTTTACGTATGCGTACTCCATAACGTTTACGGCTGAGAAAGGTACGTTAAAACAGTTATGACTGAAATTCCTCACAGCGAGATTCGCTAAGTTGGATGCTAACCGCTCACATCGTACGAGACACCAGCGTCATCGGCTCTGCTTAACTGTATTTACTTTATCCTAAAAGAAAACGAAACAAAATGGTTGTGAAATGCTGGGTGTAAACCTGCGCTAGGGTGATTGACAAAGTGAGTTCCACAAAACGATAAAGGACACAAAGCCTTACTTTCAATATTTTTCGTCCGCTGTTGTTACGCGCTATAATCTACTTCGTCATTTATTTTTCACAGCCACACATCGTCAAAGGAATGGCCACTGGGTCTTTCTTGCTTTGGCGGAAAAGTAGCGCACTGTCAGACTGGGCCCATATTCACAAAAAGCTTTAATGCTAGAAGTTCTCGTGAGAACCTGTGCCAGCAAACTGTGATGATGGACATATCATTGGCGAAAGCGTTCGGACATCGGCAAACGTCACTAGCGAAATGAGAGAGAGAGAGAGAGAAAGAGAGAGAGAGAACAGGGATAGGAAAGGCAGGCAGGTCAACCAGAACAGCATCCGGTTTGCTACCCTACACTGGGGGTGGGGGAATAGAAAGAGGAAGAAAGGGAAAACTAGCGAAATGTATGCTTCGTGAAATTCTGCACCTGACACCGAGTGCGCAAAGCACTTCTATCAACCGGCGAAGTTTTTAAACGCGCTGTGCGCAATTCTGGTGAAATCGTCTCGTTGAAAATGAAAAAAAAAAAAAAACATCTTTGTTTCAATAAAGGAATAAACCCGACAGGTAGCATCGCCACCTCGACAGTAGGGAATGCTGGGGACGTTTAGTTGCTCGCACACTGTATAATTTTCATACAGGACACGTTTATACCTTCATCACATGTTACAGTAACAAGAATCTAGCGCCAGCCCGCCACGTTCCGGGCACCGTAGCAACGCACACTTCTTTACGCGTTCGTGTATTTCGGCGACTCCTTCGTGATACGCGCACGCGTTCGTGAATTTTAACAAGGTCTCTGTAATGCGTGTACTGCCAAGAAAGAAAACTAGCAGCAAGGGAACAAAACGAAAATGTCACGAAGGAAGCGCTCCAAAACACATGTACCTCTGTGAATTCGACGATGCGCAGCAACAACGCGAGCGTCAAGGGAAAAAAAAAAGGAAACGAAAGGAAAAATACGTCGCCGATGATAACGGTCGACACATAACAATGTAATCGCCAGAAAAAAGCAAGCGGAAGAGAAGGAAAGCAACGAGGGAAAGAAAGCTCTAAGTGCACCTGCCGACTGAATCGATACTTACGCGAGCAGCTACACTGAGTAAAATATGAAAATGAATAAGAAATAAGAACTGAAAGAAAAGAACCGGTGGGGGAGGGGAGTAGGAGGGGGGGCGCAGATCGTAGCTACGCTTTCTGAGAGCGGCGGGCGCCCTGCGCGTATCGTCGTCTTGACGCGGATCACACGCGCGCGCGCGCGCATAATGGACGTTCGAGAATACTTTCGCGCGCCGTGCGCCGTGGCACATACGTGTGCGAGCTCGCCCGGCGGCGGCGTACAGCGCGTGCGTCCGTGCGAGCGTGTGTGCGTGCGTATGCGCGCACGCGAGCAGAGCGTACTTCGACGCGGCGCGACAGCCCACGGAGAATCCGGCCGGCCGGATTGATATGCATTAAGGCAAAAAAAAAAAAGAAAAGCTAGGCACACTGTGAGAGCGAGAACGTGGGAGGCACTTTAAGAATGGGAAGCTGACTGGAATTATATGCAAGAATGGAGGAGCGTAAACGAAGTGCATAAAGAAATTATAAAGAAACAGAACGGTACAATGGAGACAATGAAGACAGAGAAGGGTCAGTTGAACGGAGAACAAGGAAAAGCACTGCGGGGGGCGGGGGGGGGATTTTTTTTTCTTTATTAGAATACGCGACTTCTATTAAACGCTGAAAACCCGCCGTGGTTTCTCAGTGGCTATGGTGTTGGGCTGCTGAGCACGAGGTTGCGGGGTCGAATCCCGGCCACGGCGGCCGCATTTCGATAGGGGCGAAATGCGAAAACGCCCGTGTACTTAAGTTTAGGTTCACGTTAAAGAACTGCAGGTGGTCGAAATTTCCGGGCTCCTCCACTACGGCGTGCCTCATAATCAGAAAGTGGTTTTGGCACGTAAAACCCCAATTTTTTTTTAATTAAACGCTGAAAATCGCAGCGACGTATGGAAGAACGCGTCCAGACCAGAAAGAAATTAAGAAGTTCTCGAAACATAGAGGGTCCACGGCTTAAAGGATTAACGAAACGAGACATGAAAAGAAGAAAAAAAAAGCAAAGATGACTTTTGATTCCAAGTTAAGCGTAGAGACAGCATAATCATCAGACAACCTTGCTGGCCCAATTAGGGCGCACGAGACTCGTTGTGTCTGGACATGTCGAATTTTCGTTCTCTTGGCTTCTCCTACTTTGCCATCCAACTTCCATTCGGTGCGATAAAGACGACAGACAGAGGATGATCAAAACACAATAACAACTGGGGGAGGGGGGAGCCGCAGTACGTAAATCCTCGACGAGTCTGTGCTCGAAAATGCAAGAACGGAAGCCGAATCGCGACCGCCCGCTAACCAACGAGCATGGCGACGTCACCTGTATGCGAAGCTTTCGGTTGTACGACTGTAGTGCCAGCCTCCCTGACCTAGCCATAAAGCGGGCACGTTGTAAAGAACCGAGACGTCGACATGGACGCTGTACAATAACTGCCAAAAAAAAAAGGAAGCAAGGAGAAAAACTCTTGAATTTAGGGGCCGCAAAAACTGCGGGCTCAGCTGGGGCTGTTCGTGCTCCAGTGCGATTTCCTCCTCTCTTCCCTCTAGTAAGGCGCCTGCTCACTCAATCTAGGCCAGCCACATCATGCAGTGCCTTACCAAATGTAAACGGTCGGCGCGCTTTTAGCGAGCGCAAGAATTGCCGCAGATTGATCTAGGAAATACGTTGCACCCAAGTCAACACTTTACCATCAACAGCCATTTCCTGCGCATATCCTCGTGCCCACCAGCCATGTTCGCTCTCTCCCGCTTTCTGTTGCCCCTTTGCCTTACCCGCAGTGTAGGGTAGCAAACCGGACGCTCACGTGGTTGACTTTCCTGCCTTTTCTGTCCTTGCTTTCTCTTAGTCTACTCCACAAATCGACAAACCCCTACCCCCCCGCCTTTTTTTTCCCCACTTGTGTGCACCACAACCGCCACATTGACTGCTTTCCTGGCGCACGCCTTTTCATTAGAATAATTCGGCCTTAACGTTTTCACGCAGCCGACAAACACCGCTTGCTGTGATCCCCGAGTCTGCGCCCGCTCTCCCCAATCCCTCCCATGCCCACCGCAGTCCTTTTCTCGTCCATCGTAACCGTGCAGACGCACAAACCAACGATCCTCGAACATATTCCCTCGCCACTTACGGCGAAGACGGCTTGCCCTCACCGCGCTGCGCAACGTCGAGAGAGAGAGAGAGAGAGAGAGAGAGAGAGAGAGAGAGAGGTCGCTGTAGGGACGAGCTCCGCGAGCCCGCCCCGCCGGCGTTCCTCCTCGGCCCGTTATAAGCTTATTACGGGGACGCCGGAAGGGATGCCGAGATCGCTACGTCATTTCTTCCCGGAGCGAGGCAGTGCCAGGCGGCTGCACTTCGTGGCGCGCACGCGCCTGCGGCCTGCTTCGCTGCGCCGCTACATCCATCCGACGCAGAAAAGAAGAATTTCTCCGTCGAACGCACAGAAGGGGTCTTCCCGAACGCTGGAGGAGACGGGGTGGTCCTCAAAAGGAGGTTGGGACGGTTGTTATACATATCGTGGAAATAACGCGGGGACGAAACGCGGAAAAAGTAAAGAAAGAACGGAGAATGCTCCGACAATCAGCGAAAGATTGATGGCAAGAGAATGATATGAAACACTCGCCATTAGGTATATGCGATGGGAAAGAAAGAGAGAGAGAAAGAGGCGGCTCCCAAGCCCAGACACTTATTTGTCTTCCCTTCGACAGCCGCTGCTGCGTTTCCTTCTTAAGGAAGCTCCGAGGTTTGCCACGGCGTGCTCACCACACAAGCTCATTTCCGGTGCGCGTAATTACTCGGCGCTGTAAAAGAAAGACGATGGGGCATCTCGCTTTCCTCTGTAGGGACGGCCTCGCCATACCTCGAGGCCCGCTCCTTCCTCTTCGGACGGCCAATTTACCGGAGGGAACCCACGACAACGATGCTGAGGGATGCGCCCGACTGTTGTATCGAGCCGACAAACCTAGCCCAGGCCTAGGGCCGGCATTCCTTGCCGCCACAGCGCGTGCGTGCGCACTCGAGAAATTCTCAGTTCGCGGTAGTCAATCGCTCAAGCGACCTCGGGCATACCCGTTTCAGTCCTGGCTTTCGCAACTGGTCGTTAATAACAGACTATCTTCATAATTCGCAACTGCGCTTCTCTAATTGTGCAAGGCGCACATAGGACGCGACTCTCGAGCATGCTTCTGACCCGAGAGGCGCGTCTAGGTATTTCACGTCATAAGACAAGTAAACTGTGCTCGTACGCACTGATCGAAAAACATTATCACACCGCCATAAGCTTGGCAAACTGCGTCGCGGTAAAGCTACCTTTACAATTGTGAAATGGTTCTTTTCCTGAATAAGCGAATGATGATGTCTCACTTCTTTCTAAATTTTAGACCGGTAACCGCTATAAACGCTTTCAGTATTCGATCTCTTCATCCATGGCCCGTTCCCAAAACCTACCGTCAGCACGTCGTCACTGCAACAACAAAGTAAAACAACTATAATCTATTGAAGAACACGATTGTCCCCGAGAAAGCTTAGATCTGTTTTGGGTAGAACTTGACGATTCCCTTCCGCTGAAGTATCTTTATGCGCATTTTCATCGAGCGCAATACGAGCTCATCGCGTACACGAGCTTTCCATTCGATGCGACTCGGCTACAGCATTGCGAGGCAAGGAAGGAATAAAACAAAAAAATTATGAGCCCTTCCACTCTGTGAAAGTTCTTGACCAGCGAAGCTGTTTAGCACACGGCCCGGAGGTGACACATAATTTTGGACAGAGGTTCGAATTTATTTATTGTCTTTATGGCTGGACATCGTGACGAAAGGTACACACACTCATTTATTGTCTTGATCGGTGGTCATTATTTCACTCGCAACTGCAATCTCATTGATAATGATAATTATAACTTTGATAATGTCAAATCAATGCACATACGCCGCTGGTTGATCAGTTGGGCAGGATCGGTGTGGCATCGCAAGACATGTCTGCAACATGGAATGCGTAAACGGCTCCCTTTTCGGTACCGACACATCCACATTGAAATCACCGACAACGGCAACAGGACTAGTGTCATCCCAGCTAAATCACGCAAAGTGAGTAGCCATGAGCCTTACGGGACTACGAGCCATTGCATTTTTTTCTTGCTTACGGGGGTATGAGCCATTGCTGAAGGGTTATGAGCCATTGATGATGACAGTTTTCGACATGCTGTTCTGTATGTTGTATGCGTGATTAGAAAGAATTTAAGCACTGTTCGCTTCCCTTTGCTGAGTGCTTGTACTTTCTGCATTACGGGGCTATGAGCCATTGCATTTTTTGCTTGCTTACGGGAGCTTGAATGCTTACGGGGGTATGAGCCATTGATGATGATAGTTTTTTTTTCACGGAGAGCAAAAATGCACGGAACCCTGGCCATATACAGCTTCGCTGTAAAAAAACTGCATCTTTCGCAAGTTCACAATTTACGCCACTCATAAAGATATCTTCACCATGGCACAATAGAAAAACGTGCGCCGTCCGTAGATTCTTGCTCAAGAAAGAAATGCGATGCGTCGCCGCCGTGAAGTGGTTGCCGAGCTAAGTGGTCGACGTCCGCCAAAGCGACCTTCTATCTGAACGCCTAGTTTCATGGCAGCGATGGAATTCATCCCATCGCTTTTAATGCAACAGCATTACTTGGCTCACTGTCGTCGCCGGAGCCCATAGACGACGAATGAGATGCAACGCGCTTCAGGTACCCGTCGGACGACGACCACGACCCCCCCCCCCCCCCACCGCCCCCCTCTCCCTCCTCCCCCCAGAGTATTAGGTGGAATTCGCCTATGAGCCCGATGAAGAAATGTAGTTTCAACACCATGGTGCCGCTCGTAAAAGTACCGTCATCGCTCGGCAAAGTGGTGTCATCGTGGTGAAAAGTGGTGTCATCGTCAAAGAACACTCAACGCAGTGCGCGTCAAACACTGCTCTAATGAGAACTCCGCAAATAAAACTCAGCGGAGAGATCGCAATATGGCCGCTTTGTCGTCTTGCTTTTCTGTGACCTTTTAAGCAGCAACATTAGACTCGGACACACAACGCACCGGCACTAAAATCAGCAACATTTCGCCGCAACACTAAACTCAGCGACATAACTTGGCGGCACACTCAGCTACAAGTAATGCCCTCGCATTTACGGATCACAAGAATTGCTTTGGTGTCGCCATAGTTTTCTTTTTCTGCCACGGAGTGTGCTCTGCCTTGCTATAGAACATCGCACCTTACTTAAAGAATCAAAATAGGAATAATTAGATGATGAAGAATGCAGAAAAAAATACACAATTTAAAGCGTGCGCTTTGCTCTTTGTTCTCTTGAGCATACAAGGCAATAAAAGGTGCACGGTGTTTCTTTGGATCTTTCCACTAAGAAGCAACATCCAAAGAAACAAAGGAAGGTTAAAGATGAGACCGGGATAGAGATTCGCCAAGGAGATAGAGAGATGCAACTGACCCACAAGCTTCTCATAGCCGAATAAGTCGAGCTAAACGAGGCCAGCTGGGAAGAGGCCCTCCCGGAGAAAAGCACACTCCGTCTGAGTAGTAACTGGTGAGGGGCCGGCGAACGACGCCAGAGAGGTACAAACGCTGCCGCGGATCGAAAGCTAAAGTTGCGCCCGCTGCAAAGCCGCAACACAGCGACTGGCGACCTCAACAAGCGTCTCTGTTTCCTTTTGTTTGTGTGCTTGTCCACTTCCTATTCCTCGTTACTTCTTATTTATCTCCAGATGTATCTGGTACACTCGTTTTGAAACCGGCCTCCGTTCCACGGCCACTTCAAAACGACGCCATTTTCTCGAAAGTAGGCGGCGCCGGGCGAGGCGTTGCCTCTTGCGAAAATGGCTTCTCTTGAGAACCACCACGTTTCCTCTCTTGTTCTTCGTCGCTTACCGCTACCTCCTCAGCCCAAAGTTCCTACTTTCCTGGAGTTGGGAGGACTACGACGTGCGCAGCGCGATCAAAAGAAGACGCGCGGAAAAGAAGAAGAAGAAAAGAAAGATGCGAGACAAGAAAGCAAGGCCGGGAACTTAAAGTTTAACAATAGGGCTGTCATCCCGTGGCAGAAGCAGGCAGCCCGATCATCGCGGCTTCTCTAGACGCTGCTCGGACTTCAATGGCCTCTTCGCTGGAAAGGAAGACCGGCACCAAAACAAAACGCGCGTTTTAGCGCTGTCGCTAAAGAAGCGCCGCTGTCTTTTCACCGCTGTTCACCGTCCTTCGTTCATTTCATGCTCTTCGTACCGCCCTGTCGTTTCACTCTTCTCCATGATCCTCGACGGCGTAGCTGTGCTCGAGTGGCTCTGTCGCTAGTCTCCTGCAGCAGGCGTCGATTACCGGGTGCACCGCGGCGAGCGATTTTGGCGGAGAACATCACAGACCGAAAACAAGCGCGATAAGACCCACCCACGCGCAGAGCGCGATCAACGACAAACGCGCGCTCTAATTTTGTTCCATGCGGCACGTGCCCTACAGCGCCTCACAGAGCGCGGGCTTTCCCTACGAAGGGAGCATGCTACACATTGTCGCTATTACAGTGTCGTCGCCCGTGACCTTTCAGAAAACGGGCTTAACGTTTGTCCGCTCGAAGGAGCAGCGCAGACTCGGATCGGCGGTGTTTCAAAGTCTGCTCTATCGATCAGCGACGTGAGAAGCGGGTGGGCTAGCAAGAAGTGATAACGCTTTCTATCTCTTCTATCACGAGCTCCAATAACTGAGCGATTGTGACAATATAGAAAACGCTGGCACCAGACGTGTCGCCCACCTGTGCGCAGCGTTGAAGATGTCGAATAAACGGAACGATTACACGAGCTAAACGGCAAGAAGTAAATTCACGAGTCCTATTCCCGCCATTTTTTAACCATAGGACTGCGAGCTGAGCTGCGACAGCGATGTGTGCCGCCGCGTGCGTCTGTGCGCCGATTTCACCATGAGCTATTGTCCACTGCAGTCGACGGAGGCCTCTACCAGCAATCTCCGATGAACCCTGCCTTGCGCTAGCTGATTCCAAGTTGTGCCTGCAAATTTCCGCACTTCATCACACGATCTAATTCTATGTCGACATCGACTGCGCTTTCCTCCCCTTGGCACCCATCCTGTAACTCTAATAGACCACCGATTAACTGCCCTACGCATTACGTGGCCTTTCCGGCTCCATTTTCCCCCTCTTAACGTCAGCCAGAATATTGTCCACCCCCATAAATATCGCCGTCTTCCATTCTCTCGACGTTACGTGTAACATGTTTCGCTCCGTCGCCCGTTGCGCGGTCCTTAACGCCTCCTCAAGCTTCAGTGTTAACCTCAAAGTTGCTGCTCCATATGTTAGTATCGATAGAACGCAATGATTATACACTTTTCTTTTCAAGGATAGCAGTAAGCTGCCGGTCGCGCTTACGCCGAGTACGTTGCACCGATTTACGCTTCCTCAATTTCTCTTTAGGACCCATTTCCCTTCCACGCCCCTAGCAGAGTAGAAGACCAGGCATTTCGTGGTCAACCCTTCTGCTATTGCCTTCTCGCTCACTCCCTTGCCTCCCCAGAGCAGCGTGGCGACCCCACCGAGGGTCGCAAAGCGTGCCCGACACTGAGAGCTAGTTGCGCTAAAAAACGCACCGCACGCAGCAAACTCCAGCACGCAGCAGTGCGACGGGACCGAGTGCTTCGCTGGGCGGCGCCGCCTAGTTCTGCTAATATTAATGTTCGCTGCTCAACGCAGGAAGAGGCATTTCGGCGAGAACAAATCGCCCGAGCAATAGTTTCAGGGCTGATTATCTCTCAGCAAGCGGCTGTATCCGAGTGGTGGACTCAAATGACTCGGGACGGTGTAGGTTGGCGACTTAATTCCGATGCGCTCCTCAAGAACGGTAATTCCTGCGACCCTTTTCGCTGAAGCTAGGCCCTGTGTATCAGCCTGTCTATCAAATTTCGCTTGATAGGCAGCGCTGGTCTTTCGCCGTTATCGGCCGCTTGCGCGCAGCTTGCAACGGATGGTGTCGACGCACACGTGTTTCCCACGTTACTCCTCCGTCGCGAATCTATGCGAATCGAAGTGACGATAGGCAGGCATTTAATATTCATGGACGTTAAATATGGAGACTGTTTAAACTGTACACGTTAACGCACTTTACATTTCCTGAAAGAAAAAGAAGAAAAACGGGAAATGGACGAGTGCGTCCTTCCGACTGATTCCATTTAAGGCAACTCAGCGGTGAATGACGCGACTTCTGCTGAACCGGAGAACCGGGGGGTGAGACCTTGAGCTCCCTTACCTCGCAACGATTCCTGCACGAGGACCTTGACTTGAGCCCTGGGGCGAGGGAGCTGAAGCCCTTCCGTGACCGGGTTACTTGCTTCCGCCATTAGGTGGTAGGTTCCAGGCGATTCGAACACGCGCTCGAAGGTGGTGCCTGGAACGCAGGAGAAGATCGGAATACTTAGTACTTTATGATAATTAGGATGACAACAATCATGATGATATCGTGAAATAAATAAAAAGTGAAAAAGAAAGAAGAAACGCACAGTGACGCAACTGCTGATGCCAGCGGTGGCATGCGTGAGTGGGCCCTGCATCATGGGCTAAGACATCTATTTAGTTGTGTTGTGTACTAAGGACTCCATGACAGCAGTCTTACTGCGTCAAGGGAGTCAATCAAAATACCATACGATGTAGAAAGTACAAGAGTGACAAGACAGAGATTGCAAGTGTACTGCTACTTCCGCAACATTAACACAGTGTAGGGAAAAACAGCTAGGGCTATTGCATTTCCGAACTAAGCCCTGTTGCCGCAGTAGCCGAGGCTGGTGGTGGCTGAAGGAACAATGCAAGCAATCACAAAGACGTATGCGAGTATAAAACCCCGTGGTTGATGATAATCCCAGTGCGCGTGACTGGTGCGGTCAATGCGTTCCTTGAATTCAATACCGATAATCATAGACCTAGACAGGAAAGAAAAGCAGGACTAAGAATTAAACAATCAGCTGATAGAGCAAGGGAAAGCTGAGCCCAGAGTCATCCTCTTGACCACGGGACCCATCTCCGTAAGCGGCTTGACGGAACTTGCACTTACGAATACAAGTCACTTTGGTCGAAACGTACGCTCCAAAGTGACGCTTGGCGACTGTTCGCATAATATTATTCAATTCCCTTTTCTACTTTCCTGTGACCCCCTTTGCTTTATTTAAACTTTCAGTTCGTCACTTGAATGTCACAAAAAGAGACCACATGATAGGACGCGTGTACAGTAGCTGCGGACGGCGGGTGCGGCGATAAAGGCGCCTACGTCTCTCCACGCAGCGTGTTGCGTCTCAACACGGCCAGATGCGTTAATTAGACGTTTGCCACGAGGCGACCCCCACCCATCCGTCAGCGCCTACGAAGAAGTAAACGCAGCGTTCACGCCGACGGCTGACAGGTTCGCAAAAAGGCACCCACCGCCACCACTACCTGACAGCCTGAACTAACGATGAAACGGGGCCAACGTCAAATGCTACCGAAGAGCGGCGCCGACCGTGATTTCCCATGTTGCTATCCTGCGCGCCGAGTGAGCGGAGCCTTCGGAGAGGGGGATGCTGCGGAGGGTTGCGATAGCATGGGCGTGGTATCGCAGCCGATTCGACGATTGCGATTGGCTGCGATACAGTCCTCAGACTGCCTGGTCAACTCGCCTATAGGGAAGGCGACGGGATTAAAAGCGGAGACTTTTCGTGCAGTATGGCGGAGGGTGCTGATGTGAACTCGGATGTTTAACTTGCTCCTGCATGCAGTGGGCTTCCGTAACTGGAGCCGTATAACTAATGTCAAATAAACTCTTTTTTTTTTTCATTTCGACTACTTGACGTATTCGTCGATAGGCTTGGTGTACCCCTTGCCCTATCGTCACCAAGAGCCTCAAAAAGCGGTTCCGCGATCTCGCATGCCTCGTTGGGGACTTGGCGTTTCGTGTTCTTCGTACACTCGGCGCCCGCTCTCAACCTTGGAAGGGGGGGGGGGGGGGAGTGATTATCTGTAACCGTCCATCATGTGGATAGGTCCATCTCGTCTGCTGCTGAAGTTCTGATTGACCGGGCTGGGGTACGTGTCGTAAGGAGACAGGCGCACCCGGCCAAGCAGCGCTTCAGCAGAGAAAACGAAATGGGCACATCCACTAAGTGGACACTTACGGCGAATTCGGCAAGTCGCACCGGTGAAGCCTAACGTGCCCCGATGCGCCGTTTCATCCAATCACGGTCGCACCAGAGCGGCCCGGTGCGATTTGCTGAATTCGCCGTTACAGAATAGCGCCCCATGTTCCGACGAGCATAGTACATGGGTGCACGTGGCGGGTCGTGCATACCGGCACAGCGTCGTATCAGCAACCGATGCTCCAAACTTGGCCGAACGCGCGGGACACCGCTTCGCGTGCGCAGGGCTGCACCTCCGTAGCGACGTTCGGACGCCGCGTGCGACGAGAACAGCGCTCGACACGACACACGCGCTTCCCGAGCGAATTTATTTAATTAACCTAAGCGAACAAGCGCCCCCACGAGCATCGCACGCAGCAACAGACGTTGCTCAATCGCTCGCGGCGAGCCTTTTTAATTAGCCGCTGCTGAAACCTCGCGCGAAAGGGCGGAGAGAAGCGCCGCACTGAAGCGGCCACTTCACTTACGGCTTCGCAGTTGCTGCACAGCGTTCGCGGCGTCGACGCGGGAAAGCGGATTCTACACGGAAGAACGTCGAGCGGCCCGCACAAAAGAGAACGTACTACCTCGCTCTGAAATTCGCTAGAGACCTATTGACCCAGCATCGCGCCTCAAGTGGCCGAACTCGAGATGGAGCGCGCAAGCTTCCAGTTAATAAAACGAGAGCGTCTCTTCGTTGCGACATTCCAACACGGGTACTCGATTGAAACAAGGGAGCGTATTGTTCCGTGCCGTACGGGCAATAGACGAGACGGCGGAGATAAATGAGGGACGCTAATGATGGAGAAGGTGAAGAGCACGAAGCTTCAGGTGGACTGTGGCTAACGCGAAGTGATGACTCTCAGTGTGTGAGGCCTTTATATACCCTGTCGTAACAATTTATTGGAAGCAATGGCAGCGGGATCGCACCGATGGCTGGCGATGTGGAAGGTTAGAGATGCGGGCCCTCGCGGGAGCTGTCGACCTCTCGACAGACAGACCTATCGACAGATAGGTCTTCCGCACATATTTCCGAAACTACGAATCTCAAGCGCTTTGGTATGTAAGAGAACTTGTCGATACACTTTGTACTCCCTGAAGGGCATATATTCCAAAAGGGCGCACACGAAAACGAAGATACAAGAAAGGCATTGCCGGCAGCATTCATTAAGGATAGAGCAGGGGCAAAGGAAGCGGTTATAGAATTTTTAACCAAGGGCAGCATATGACCGGAGATTGCAGATGCTTTCGATATCACATCCATAACTTTCAGCCCAGGATGGGCTTCAAGCACAAAAAAAAGGACCACACACACACACACACACAAACACACACACACACACACACACACACACACACACACACACACACACACACACACACACACACACACACACACACACACACACACACACACACACACACACACACACACACACACACACACGCACACACACACACACACACACAGGAAGTGGGAAAGGGCGCCTGGGGATAGGAACAAAAAAAAGGGGGGGGAGGGAGCTCCATATGAGACATCTCTAGACATATTTCGTTGGGCACGACGTACTCACGCGCAACTGAATTCTGTTTATACCGACGTCGACAAAGAAACTGTCAAAAGTCAGGTTACATTTACGTGAATATGCGAGAAATTATTCGCTTCCGAGTTTATTATACTGCGTAGTAAAGCCAGCCCTGATATCGCCCACGTGTTCATACCCTTTGCTACGATTTCTAAGGCTGCCAGATTCGCTCTCAAGTCATCGTATTAAATGTAAGCTAGGAGTGCGGCGTAAAATTTTTCAACTGCTGTTGGCGCGATGAAATATCGCTCGTGGAATCACTGAAAGCCCGCGTGCGCGGAAGAGGGAGTGTTGTGGATTGAAACTTCATACATTTCACGGATTGTGCGACTCGCACCACGTATACATCGCCGCAATTGCTTACGCGCTTCCGATCTCAAAGCACGCAACAAAGGCACTGTTACATCGAAAGCCCACAGTGAGAACGCACGGTAGCTTAAGTGAAGGCGCTGTCACATACGAGTGCACAGAATGCCACTTTAAGGTAAGAATTACTTTCCGTGCGCGAAACACGGAAATTCACAGTCAAGCCGCACAGGAACACCGACCGAAGCACGCCTTTCCGTTTACGCTGTTGCACGAGGTCATTTACTGTGCTCTGTAGAATTAAACAAATTTCCAAGTTAATATGAAAAATGTCAATCAATTGGCGATAAAATGGCAATATTTTAATTCATTAATTACATCAACATTGTATTACTTATACAGTTTCTATTCTTCTGTCTTCCCTTCGCCCGCAAATCTTTTCAGGTTGAGAATCTCTCACTCGTTCCTCTTTGATTTTGTTCGACGGCTTTCAGCCTTACAAGTTACCGCCAAAGCGAATTTCTTCCTGATCTTGCTTTCACCCTGCCACGTATACTTAAATTTAACCTTTTAGCAGTAAACGCTCTCGCAGAATTAACTCTGTTATCTTCTTATCGCCCTCACTCAAGACGCACGCTTAGCGTTTAACGGGAAACTTCGTGAACATAGCCGCTCAAGTCAGCATAGCGAGACAAGACGTGCCACGTCAGACTCTGAGCCCGACGCCAATCGTGTATGTCCTTTCTTATGAGCCACGCGAGCATCGTGGACTGGTCTGAAATGTACGATGACGCGCACGCGACCAGAATCCCGAGAACGCTGTCCAATGCACTCTAACACACTTCTAAGTAACAGGCGTCGGCCGTCGTAGATGGCATAAAAACCGATTTCCAAACGCGTTCAACAAACGACTCCTCGCGCCCACAACTGCCACGCGGCGGCACTGGGACGAGCAAGTCACTGCCAACACCACTGCTGTAGTGACAAGCGACACAACAGCCGTTGCAACCATAAACGGTGATCCTTGCTGTGATCTAAGCGAATAAATGTAGTGCCGGTCGTATGGGACTGTCGATTAACTACGAAACGTTGCATTGTCTTGGTAGAAAAATAAGACGTTACTTGCCGTCGTAATCGGCTTGTCCCGACCGCGTTCATCTGTGTTCATGTTGAGGCACGTGGAAAACAAGTTATGTCGCACTTTCGTTGCAATAAGCTCGCCAAGGCTCTCGAGAGGGCCACCATCGCCAATATAGTTCTAATTATGAGGGTTGTTTGGATCGCACCGCTGGTACGATCTGTTGGGAACTCGGCGCTGACGCCCGTGGTTGTACCTGGGTCGCAAGCCCCAAGGGTAGCGTTGGCCTGGCGGCCTGGGGTACAACTGGAAGCATCCGAAGGTCCCGGCAAAGCATGAGTCGACTGGTAACAACGAAACAACTTGTTTATTTTAACATCGCAAAGAGTTGGCGGTCAGGTTTGACCGAAGTAGAGAGACGGGAGAGCACTTTACTCAACAGAAGAAATCGGAGCCCTCCTTTTGGCGTCCGGGGGCAGCTGTTTTTATACTCTCGCAGTTGAGGGCAAGAAGGAACCCCTCAAAAGACGAGCACGTGAATGTACAATGGGCTAATGGTGACGCACACTGTCGTAGCGATGCCGTAGCACCATGTCGAGCACGATCTCGTAGCACCCTGTTGTAGCGCTGCCGTAGCACCATGTCGAACACGATCTCGTAGCACCCTGTTGTAGCGCTGCCGTAGCACCATGTCGAGCACGATCTCGTAGCACCCTGTTGTAGCGCTGCCGGTCGGGCACAATGATTGTAATGAGATGATAATCCCTGCTTTCGCATCGCCTGGTTCTGGCACAATGACTGGAATGCGAGGGTGATCCTTTGCGGTCGCATCGCCGCAGTCGCGCCTGGAAACACCTGCCGATGAGCGTTGCGGCGACGACGATCGGGCCAAAAATGTCTGCCGCCCCGCCGCAGTCGCGCCGGCAAAAGCACGTGTCGCAGGCGAAACGCAACAGACCGCCCCGCCGGGGGAAGGAGATCCCGATGGACAGGGGACTGCATCCGCTGTCCGGAGGGATGTCGCTCGATGATGCTCATAACCGAAGTCGGGCGTCCCTCGACGTTTCTTGAGCGCAGCGCACAGAGAAGGCCTCGTTCTCTAGTTCAGGTTCGCACGGGACACTGCAAAGTGACTTCGGGAGAGTTCACATTTTTGTTCTCGTTCCCGGCAAGCGTTAGAACTACGCTGAAACTCAACCGCTCAGTCAGCAAGCACGGCACAGCCCTCACTAAGCCCTGCCAGGCTCTTTCCCCTTTTTATACCACTGCCTAGTTCCTTACAGTAGTCTAGCATCACTCAGAACGCGTCCACAAATTGAAAAATTGCACTAGAAAGCATATCATCACTTTGAAACACTAAACAAAAGCAATATGTTAAAAAAAATCCTGCCTCAGGAAGAAAAACATCAGTAACAAACAATTTTGAGGCTGATTCCTACGTTAGGGGCTTCGACTTAAGCCATCGGCGTTACCGTTGAGACTCCCCTTTTTGTAACGCACTTCAAAGGAATATTGTTGTAAAGCGAGGCTCCAGCGCAGGAGGCGGCCATTTTTGGGAGAGATGGTCTGCAGCCATTGGAGAGGGCAGTGATCCGTCTCAATGATAAACCTCGAGCCGGCTAGATAGCATGACAATTTCTGAACGGCCCACACGAGACATGCACACTCTTTCTCGGTGGCGCTATACGCCTGCTCACGACTGGTCAGCTTACGACTAGCATACAGGACGGGGTGTTCTACTTCTCCATTTTCCCGTTGGCACAGTACAACGCCCATGCCTCGCTCACTAGCATCGCACTGAACAATGAACCCTTTTGTATAGTCTGGCGATCGTAGCACAGGCTGGTTTGTTAGGGCACTCTTTAGGGCGCTAAAAGCTCTTTCCTTTGTCTCGTCCCAGACGACTGTTTGAGGCTCTGTTTTTCTTAGAGCATCCGTCAGGGGAGCCGCGATATCAGAGTACCTAGGGATGTACCTCTGATAGTAGCCGGCGACACCCAAGAACGACCGAATATCGGTCTTGGTGCGCGGTTGCGGAAAGTCTCGCACAGCGGCCACTTTTATTTCAGAGGGGCGGCGACGACCCTGACCAATCACGTGACCGAGGTAGACAACCTCGGCCTGTGCTAACTGGCACTTAGGAGCCTTGACTGTCAAGCCCGCTTCGCGCAGGCGGGTTAGCACTGCCCGCAAGTGTGCCATATGCTCAGACCAGGATGCGGAGAATATCGCTACGTCGTCTAGATACGGTAAAGCGAATTCTTGCTGTCCCCGCAACACTTTATCCATGAGACTTGAAAAACAATATGGCGCGTTCTTCAAACCAAAACTCAACACTTTAGGACGGAATGTTCCCATTGGTGAAATGAACGCCGCATACCTACTAGCCTCTTCTGTAAGTGGAACCTGCCAATAACCCCTGACAAGATCTAGGGTGGAAATAAACTGAGCGCTACTAACTTTCTCAAGGCGCTCCTCGATGTTAGGGATCGGATAAATTTGATCCTTAGTGATGGAATTAAGCCTGCGGTAGTCGACGCAAGGACGAGGTTCCTTGCCCGGTACCTCAACTAAAATCAAAGGGGAGGTATAATCACTCTCACCTGCCTCAATAACACCGAGCTGTAGCATTTTCTTTACCTCAGCCTCCATAATATCGCTCTGGCGGGGTGATACCCGATACGCCTTGGATCGTACTGGCTCTGTGGAGGTAAGTTCTATATCATGAGTAAGTACAGAAGTCCTACCAGGCCTCTCAGAGAACAGACCTTGAAACTCTTGTAATAGCTGGTGTAGTTCGGTTTTCTGCTCAGGCGACAGCGGCGCTTTACTGATAAGGTCACTAATGACTTGACCGGTGTCTTCCCTGTTCGTCACTGAGCCTAGTCCCGGAAGCTCGACCGGAAGCTCTTCAGGAACGTTTACCATCATGCACACCACTGCTTCCCTTTGTCTATAAGGTTTGAGCAGATTACAGTGGTAAACTTGCTGTGCTTTCCGCTTTCCTGGCAGACTTACCACGTAGTTAACGTCCGACAGTTTCTGAACAATTCGTGCTGGGCCCTCCCACTGCACGTCTAGTTTGTTGTTTAGCGATGTGCGCAATATCATGACCTCATCGCCCACCTCAAAACGACGGGCCCTGGCTGTCCGATCATAATAAACCTTGGCCCTCTGCTGGGCCTTTGTCATTGCTTCACCTGACAACTCCTGTGCCCTTCTTAAGCGTTCGAGGAGCTTAAGTACGTACTCCACCACGACTGGGTCGTCGCCCCTACCTTCCCATGATTCTCGAAGCATGCGAAGCGGAGATCGAAGCGAGCGACCGTACACCAGTTCAGCTGGCGAAAACCCCGTAGCCGCATGCGGCGCGGTCCTTAAAGCAAACATCACCCCAGGCAGACACAGCTCCCAGTCAGTTTGATGTTCAAAACACAAGGCTCTCAACACGCGCTTCATGACGGAGTGGAGCTTCTCAACGGAATTCGACTGTGGGTGGTACACTGAGCTGTGTAGCAGCTTTACCCCACACCTTTCGAGAAAAGTTGTCGTCAAAGCGCTAGTAAACACTGTGCCCTGATCTGATTGGATTTCTGCAGGAAAACCAACTCGCGCAAATATGGACAGTAGTGCATTAACTATCTCAACTGAGCTGAGTTCTTTAAGCGGCACTGCTTCAGGGAACTTTGTCGCCGGGCAGATCACAGTCAAAATGTGTCTGTACCCCGTGGCTGTTACCGGCAGAGGTCCCACTGTATCAATAACGAGCCGTCTAAAAGGCTCCGTTATGATAGGTACCAATTTCAACGGCGCCCTTGATTTGTCCCCTGGTTTGCCCACCCGCTGACAAGTGTCACATGTCCTCACGAAATGGTCTGCGTCCCGAAAACACCCTGGCCAATAGTACTCTTGCAAGAGACGGTCCTTAGTTTTCTTAACTCCTAGGTGTCCGGACCACGAACCCCCGTGTGACAAGCGCAACAGATCCTGACGATAGCATTGAGGCACGATCAGCTGATCGAACTCCACTCCTCTGCGGTCTAGATACTTCCGGTACAGGACTCCACCTCTTTCCACAAAACGCGCAGTTTTCCTGGCGATACCTTCTTTGACATTGCCGCGCACGTTTTCCAGGCTGCCATCCTTCTTTTGCTCGGCTATCAAAGCCGACCGGCTGACTTTTAGCAACCTATCAAGTCCGTCTGACGTAGGCGCGATGAGCAAATCAGTAGATAGCTCTTCTAACTTTCCCGCGTCGGGCGTTTCCTCTCCAGTATCTGGCGCCTTTAACGTTACAGACTCAAGTTTATTCAGTTCGGGCGTGCTCTGAATATCAGCTTGCTGCGCCTCTGACCCTTTTTCGTTGTTTGATAACGTCGGCCCCGCAACTACCGCCTTTGCAGCGAGCTCCCGAACCTTCGATCTGGTTAAGGCCTGAACACTAGCTTCACCAAACAAAAGCCCCTTCTCGCGCAGGAGGTGATCGGACCTGTTTGAAAATAGGTACGGGTACTGGGGTGGCAGCATAGATGACACTGCCGCCTCCGTCTCAAGCGCTCCGAAAGGTCCTTCAATAAGCACCTTTGCTACTGGCAGACACACGCTATGAGCTTCCACGGCTTGCTTGATCCATGCGCACTCGCCCGTGAACATATGGGGTTCTACGTAAGACGGGTGAACTACATCCATCGTAGCTGCGGAATCGCGAAGCACTCGGCACTCTTTCCCGTTCACGAGGAGGTCTCGCATGTAAGGCTCGAGAAGCTTCATGTTCTCGTCAGTGCTGCCTATTGAAAAAAACACAACTTTTGGTGTTGTTTCCGGACACTGCGCCGAAAAGTGACCCGGCTTCTGGCACGTATAACAAACGCCCGCTCGCCTCATCTCGAACCGCTTTCTGCGTTTGGCTGCCGCCGTCTCTTTACGTCTGGTCGGACTGCTTTCACTCGCATCCGCACTACGCGTGTCCCCCTTTAATTTTATGGGCGTGAACTTCGGCCTCTCAAACTTCGAGCCAAATTCACCCTTTTGACCGTCCTTAGCTCCGCGAGCTCGACGCGTCACAAACTCCTCGGCTAGCTCAGCGGCTCTAGCCACCGTACTCACGTCTGGCCTATCCAAGACCCAGTACCGCACGTTCTCCGGTAACCGACTATAAAACTGTTCTAGCCCGAAGCACTGCAGAACTTTATCGTGGTCACCAAACGCTTTCTCTTCTTTGAGCCACTCCTGCATGTTCGACATAAGCCTATACGCAAACTCTGTATATGACTCACTTCTGCCTTTCTCATTTTCCCGAAACTTCCGACGGAACGCCTCCGCAGACAGCCGGTACTTTTTTAGAAGACTTGATTTTACTTTGTCGAAATCCTCTGCCTCCTCTCTATCCAAGCGAGCGACTACGTCGGCCGCCTCGCCGGGTAACAAAGTGAGCAAGCGCTGTGGCCACGTTTCCCGAGAGAACCCCTGCTTCTCGCACGTTCGCTCAAAGTTAACCAGGAACAAACCAATGTCCTCTCCAAGCTTAAACGGCCGCATCAGGTCAGTCATTTTGAACAATACGCGTTCTCCTGCACCGTGTGCCTGACTTCCATTACGAGCGCGTTCCATCTCTACCTCAAGACGCTTCATTTCCAAAGCGTGTTGACGGTCACGCTCTTGTTGCTCTCGCTCTTTCTGTTCTTTACGTTCACGCTCTTCTTTTTCTTTCTGTTCTTTACGTTCACGCTCTTCTTTTTCTTTTTGTTCTTTAAGTTCGCGCTCTTCTTTTTCTTTTTGCTCTTTAAGTTCGCGCTCCTGTCTTTTTGCAGTCTCCCTCTCTTCAATGGTCTCAAGGCATTCCGACAGCTCGTCATCCTCAGCCTCTAACTCAAGAACAGCCTTTATCAGTTCTGGTTTTCTGAGTTTGTCCGAGACGTCCAGACCCAACTCTCTTGCAAGCTCCAACAATTTCGGTTTGCGCAACGACTTCAAATCCATGGCTGCTCTGAATGCTGCTTTCTCTACTGCCTATTATTGTCTTGCCGCAACTAACCCGGCAGCAACGACAACCACAATTACCAGCTCTGTTTCTGACACTAACAAAAGCCTGGCAAAGCTCAGAAGAAGAAAGTCCCGCACTCACCAAACCTCGCAGGCAGGAATTCCGCGCAGTCGTTCCGCTGCAGGCAACCAGTCGTCACACAGGGCTCGTTGCACTGCTCCCGGATCGTCGTTGAGCTGCTCAGCATACAGTCAACTGCATCTCTTCGCTGCTGGCCTCCGTTGTCGCGATCTCACCGCTGGCAGACAGTTGGTTGAAGTCGGAGGCGATCTCACCGCTGGCAGACAGTTGTTTGAAGTCGGAGGCGATCTCACCGCTGCCAACCAGATGTTTTGATCGCACCGCTGGTACGATCTGTTGGGAACTCGGCGCTGACGCCCGTGGTTGTACCTGGGTCGCAAGCCCCAAGGGTAGCGTTGGCCTGGCGGCCTGGGGTACAACTGGAAGCATCCGAAGGTCCCGGCAAAGCATGAGTCGACTGGTAACAACGAAACAACTTGTTTATTTTAACATCGCAAAGAGTTGGCGGTCAGGTTTGACCGAAGTAGAGAGACGGGAGAGCACTTTACTCAACAGAAGAAATCGGAGCCCTCCTTTTGGCGTCCGGGGGCAGCTGTTTTTATACTCTCGCAGTTGAGGGCAAGAAGGAACCCCTCAAAAGACGAGCACGTGAATGTACAATGGGCTAATGGTGACGCACACTGTCGTAGCGATGCCGTAGCACCATGTCGAGCACGATCTCGTAGCACCCTGTTGTAGCGCTGCCGTAGCACCATGTCGAACACGATCTCGTAGCACCCTGTTGTAGCGCTGCCGTAGCACCATGTCGAGCACGATCTCGTAGCACCCTGTTGTAGCGCTGCCGGTCGGGCACAATGACTGTAATGAGATGATAATCCCTGCTTTCGCATCGCCTGGTTCTGGCACAATGACTGGAATGCGAGGGTGATCCTTTGCGGTCGCATCGCCGCAGTCGCGCCTGGAAACACCTGCCGATGAGCGTTGCGGCGACGACGATCGGGCCAAAAATGTCTGCCGCCCCGCCGCAGTCGCGCCGGCAAAAGCACGTGTCGCAGGCGAAACGCAACAGGGTCAGTTCAGAATTTATGGGTATATTGTCACTTAGAAGTACTCAATATGGCCACACGAAGCGAGAGCTATCTTTCGTCCTCCCTTTTTTTTTTGTATCTTATAGTATACTTTTCTTTTTTCTGAAAGCTTACGCTCTGAGAGTCACCGCTGTTCACATATGCAGCCTTTCAATGACAGAACGCATTTCAGTGACGCATTAACCAGGCACTGGAATGCCTACTAAAAGTCAAATCGATAGAAGCGAAACGCTACTCTTCGCCCAGGTTGCCTTATCAGATGATAATGGTTTAAATTACCATACTAATGGCCGCTTACGGCCCCGCGTCATGCATTACTTACATTCCGCGCAGTCGATATTCACGGCATGCTCTAAACCCGAGCTGGGCAAAGTTACTTTGCTGTTGTATCATGATGCGATACAAGACACTCGGGCAACAAGTATTTGATACAAGGACACAAGATACCACTGCGATCATTGAGTCCGATAAGATACTTTCCATTTGTACCTTAAGATACTTCGATACATCCGTAACTTTCTTATTACAGGTCTATATATAACCTAGCAGCAAACACGCATGCACAAAAATGTTTGCTTGGAAATTTCTTAACTCGGACCAACCTTGTTTCATTTGAATGAAATTTCTGTTCATATCTCAATATGTTTGTCTTTCTTGCTCAAAGTATAATATTTTCATTCCGAAACAACTTATTGGGGTTGCTTTAGCTGCTCTTCATACGCTGCGTCGTCAGCGGTTTTTGCTTGTCACTTCTATAATTGATGGGAGTCGCTGTTCAGCTTGCCGATCAGATAGCGGATCGCTATCTAATTACAAGAACGTGAACTCTGCACGATGGCGCAAATACAGCTGCGGAGTTTTACCCTGTCCGTAAACGTATTACCGTTTACGCAGTACCGTATCACCGGACAGACGTACAGCAGTAACAACGCTGGTAGGGACATTTTTTTTTTTTTTTCGCATCGTGTATACAGAGAGCATATACAGCTGTAACGGCTCTGCCACGTAATTCCGCTCCGCCAATATATGGACGCGCAGACCTCATCATTTGCCCTCGCTAAATGGCTCTTGCGGAAAGATTAAAAAGGTCACTGCCTTTAGGTCTGTTTATTCAGCTGGCTTCGTGGCAGCAGTATCAGCTTGAGAAGCGGAGTTTAGTCAACGTTTATAGTTTCGCACGATGACGTTGCGATAGCAGTATATTGTATGTTAAGGTAAATGATACTTTCTATCGTTTATACAGACACTGATACACGTCTTGCACGACGTATCTTGATACGGATACAAGATACCAAATGGGTATCTAAGATAGCGTCTGAGATAGCATCCGAGACACACGCATCCTCGATACTGCCCAGCACTGCTCCAAACTCACCTCACGAATAGCCGCGACTCGCCGTCGCATCTGGCGCACAGCGGCCGCTCGTGTACGGGCGGAACGTTTCAATTTTCTCTCAATTAATAATGCAGCACCGGCGAACTTGGTCGCGCCTCAACGAGGCGACGGCGCAATGCCCCCCCCCCCCCTTCCTTTTTTTTTACCAGCGCGCAAAAGAACACTACAAGGCAACAGAGCCCAGCCCCTTTTGAAGTCCCTTCGCTCTACTGCGAAATGCAACTGCGATTGCCTTCTCGGTGTTGCCGTGCCGGCAGCGGGCCACGCTCAGCCTTCGCTTACCCGAGCGCGCATTTTGGGGCTCGGCGGGCGAGCTCGCTCTGGTGAACGCGGCCTGCTCCGGGCGCACGTCGCCGGCGCGAGTGAGGCGCTCCTCGCGGATGCGAAGGAAGCGGCGGCGCGGAATTGGACCGTTAGCCCGCGCAAGAAGATTGCGTGCCCGGGAATCCAATACGGCATCGGGGCCACGCCGAAGCGCGCGATGGCGCAGAGGGGGGAACAAGCATCGACGTTCTATAAATACGTACGAAGCAGCTTGCGCTCCCTCGTCCCACGGCACTCTGTTTCAAACCCGAGCTCGCGCTGGCGTGCCTGCCTGCGCCGCAAGAAGCGATGCCGCGATACGGCGATCATGCACTGCCGTCGGCACTTCGGTCGCTGTGCGGGCGCTTCGGAGGCTGCTTGGAACAGAAGAGTTGTCAGTCTATTTGGTAACGCAGCGCAATCCAGTGTAGTGACATTGCCAGCGCTGCCCACATATCGAGAACGACAGTGCACTGCCTTCGGTGGGGTTTTCTACAGGGTGTCCGAAAAAGACACGGTCTTGAAATTGGAAATTCTTCTTGCGACGGTGCAGCGATCACTACAGGAGATGCCGAAAGATGTCCACCACAGGCTTGAAGACATGTCTGCTGACGACGACGCTGCGTATTGATAATCAACACTGGGTGGAGGGTTGCCGGAGTTATCTGTGCAATCTACCAGGTAGTGGACGTCTGCAGCTCCTGGAGTTTGTGAGCATTGTTCTCGTACGCCCGCCCTTTGAGACCATCCCACAGACGTTATCAGACCAACTACAGATCACGCGCTTTCATATTGCACGTGAGCCTGCGATAACATAAGAAGCCCACAAACAAACACGCCAAGCACAACACAGGGGAAATTACTTGTACATACGAATTGAATTAAAGAAATCATAAACTAATGGAAATGAAAGCGGATTAAAAAACATCTTGCCGCAGGTGCGGAACGATTCCACGTCTTCGCGTTACGCGTGCGATGCTCTACCAATTGAGCTACCGCGGCTCGGTAGCTCAACTGGTAGATCATCGCACGCGTAATTCGAAGACGTGGGATCGTTCCCCACCTGCGGCAAGTTGTTTTTTCATCCGCTTTCATTTCCATTAGTTTATGATTTCTTTAATTCAATTAGTATGTACAAGTAATTTCCCCTGTGTTGTGCTTGGTGTGTTTGTTTGTGGGCTTCTTATGCTATGACTAATAAATATCGGGCCCCTCGGTTAACCCCCTTTCTTCTAGTGAGCCTGCGATGCCACTCACAATTTTTATCACATGTTTGTTCATTTTCTCACTGGACAGTTACCTTTCGGACAACCAAGTAGCCTTTTCTGTCTTTTGAAGGTTCCATGCGACGTATTCAGAGACAGTCGAGTGTAGCGGTTGGAAAGCGCGAAGTCACTGTTTCCAGCCGAATCAACTTTTACTGAAAACCGCCAAGGCGCTGCCGAACATTAACGAGAGTAGCTCATGGCCACGTGAAGAAAGTTTGGCTCATCGACGTTGGCGAATAAAAGGATAAAGGAGTGGATGTTTCATCAGAGTGTTGGTGGCGGTGGAAGCGTGTCTATTTAAAACTGAAATACTGGCCTCCAGGCCAGAGTTGGTAAAATCTAGCGAGATCCCTCGGGGCATCGCTAGAGGGAGCGACTAAAATCGACGCTACGTCCCGTACCGCCTCCGGCACCGGCCGATAGGTGACGCGTCTTGTCGCTGGGTGCCAGACGAGAAGCGAAGCCCCGTGGCGCCGGTCGAAGTGTCCTAATCAACTGGCATCGTCCTTAACACATAGCCGTAGCCACAACACGGACGAAGAAGCCGAACAAGCAAGCACTCACCGGTGTTCCTGGCACGTAGCCGCCGAGCCGGCGCCTCGGTGGGTTCGCTGGCCGAGCGCAGTTCCCAGGCGACGGTGGCGTTTGCGCCCCGACGCAGCGCGGCCCGGAACGAGCCGCTACGGCCGGCCGCGACCACGGCGTAGTCGCTCGGCTCGAGCGTCAGGCCCTCGGCGGGGCTGCCCACGTACACGGGCCGATCGATGAGCCTGGTCACGCTGCCCAGCGGGTTGCTGGCCATCACCGACACCGAGAAACGTCCTCCTGCGGAGACGCCCCCAGAGGAGCACGACACCGAGGCATCATCTTCTCTGCGGCGCTAACTCGCTTTGCATCGACCTCGAGCGGGCCGCCACAAAGGCATGGGGGAACAAGAAAGACAGGGCGCCTTTTCGGCCTCGTTCGCCCCCGCCCGCTGTCATGCGGCGGCGCGCGCAGTTTTGCGGACGCTTTCGCGAGACGCAGTTGCGGTCACCGGGATGCGAGGAGAACGAGGCAACGGAGCGACGCGCCTCGCGGTGTGATGTACCCGCGGTGTGCCCCTGTAGCTGGGGCGGCGTGTCTCTTAATTTTCACTCGCAACTGCCGGTTCGTGGGTCCCGGATTACGTAATAAATATAGCCATGCCCTAAAGAGCCAAGCGCGCCCATCTAGGCCGCTGCAATTTCTTTTCCGTTTCTATAAGGTGCCGCTTGCATTTCGCAGCTGCCCGCGATAATAAACCTGCTGCCCCCGCGCAGTATAAGCAAGAGACACCGCTTCGAGCAGGCCACAGAAAGGGGAAGAGAAAGTTGCCATCGGTAAAGCAAAGCCGCGCCAAATGACTCTCCCTCACAACGGTGGTCACCTCGACCGCAGTTACGGGGGAAGGAAGTGGGGAAAAGGAGATAAGCCTTTGGGTGACGACAGGACCGACAGGGAGCATCCGCGAGGAATGCGTACCTCATGGCCTACAGCCTTCAGCCACTCCCGTGCATTGCTCTAAACTTTTAAAGACTGCTAGGCATCTGGAGCGTAAATTTGTCGCACAACGATATTCGTCATAAGTCAATCTTGTGTTCATTACTTTACGGTGAAAGCCTTATATGGCTCATGGGTCGAAAAATCCAGTGTCCGGCGTTATGGCACCAAAATTCATGGCACCAAAATACGTAGGGAGTAGAACCCACGACCTTTGGTGTTAATTAAGGCGAATTAGGACATCAATCTTTAAGAAAGCGCGAAGCAGAGACGAAGAAAAAGTGTCAGCACGACCTGTGATGTTAATTAAGGCAATATAAATTAAGATACTGTTAATTAAGATAGAGTTTATTAAGGTACTCGAGCCCGCGACCTTTAGTGGGAGTCGAAGCCCGTTGGAGGTACGGGCGAACCGGCGATATCTGCAAGTTGGATTCCAATTGACGTGGTGAGGGCCGAGTGTAGAACCCACGACCTATGGTTGAAGTCGAACTCTCCACCTTTGGTGTTAATTAAGGCCAAGTTAATTAAGGCCCTCGAACCCACCACCCAACATGGAGATATGGGTCGAACCGGCCATATCTCCAAGTTGGATTCCGATTGAACTTGTGAAGGTCACGAGTCGAGCCCAGTACCTTGGGAGTTAATTAAGGCGAAGTTAAGGCATAGTTAATTAAGACATTTGAACCCACCAACCTTGGTGGAAATCGAACCCGCGACCTTTCCTGTTAATTAGGACGAAGTTAATTAATACACAGTTAATTAAGACAATCTAACCCGTGACCTATGGTGGGAGAAAACAAGTAATAAGAATAACAACGCGTTCTAATGAAAATGTGAGGCAATATAATTAATGCCTCGTGAGAACGCAGGTTTTCGCCTTCATCCTCTTAGCGTGAGCTAAAGTGACTGTCAACTATTTTTCTCTTAACGCTGCGCGTCCGGTACTTCCCGGTGAGTACAGCTTTCTTTTCGTCACACATTCTTCTCTCTCTCGGTCTCATGTATCTAGACAATGAATCGATCGACACGGCCACACCTGTGAGAGTTTTTGAGCTAGCACGGTAACGACGTCTCCAAGATTAATCCGCACATAAAAGTTTAATATCCTGACAATGTTTGGAGGCCCGTGAAACACGTTACGTGTGATTGGCAGTCGTTAGTTGTCTGACAATCTCCTAAGGTAGCACCAAACTTGCACCGCGACTTTCCTTTTTCGCATCTTTAAAAGGAAAGAAAATAAAATTCAGACTCCAACATTAACTTGCGGGGCATTCCAGGCTGGGGGAAAAGCACTGCCGGCTCACGTCAGCCATGTTAGCATCTACGGAATTTCCATAAAGCCGCCGTATCTTTTTTTTTTTTTTTTCTCAGGCTGAGTTCATTTCATCCCACATCACGCCACTTCATTCTTTGAACCAGCGTTCCGCGGTCCATGAACGACACAATGTAATTGTCGCGATGTCCATCGGAAAAAACACCCGCGCTTTCGCTAAACAGCAGCAGCGCGCGCATAACCACAACGTTGGACCCTCGCAGAATACCAAACAGGTGCGCAGTTATTCGCAACTCCTCCGTGAGATCCACGTGGGACAGGTCGTAATGCGTTCTCTGTTTGCAAGTAGAGTCACGTACATTTCGACCACGTTCTAGATTAGGAAGTCAGAGGAGTGTACTAGTAGTGCATTAATGTTCTTGATGCTTTTCTGTCAACGTCTCCTACGGCAAACCGCGTATCGACCATCGCATGCGCTCGCGATAACAGTGAACGTTGCAGACAACAAACGTCCACGCCAGATATCGCTCGATTTAAGCGACACGGCGTGCCGCGACGACAACATGAACAACAACTATGGCGCGGGGGGCAGGCACAAACCACGCAACGCGAATCATTCCGCCGCTAGAGAGAATCCTCCGTCCTCCCCGTCGACACGGGCCTCGTGCGACGTCAGTCAGCACCGAGGACCTCAGCATCGGCTCGGCAGTTTCACGGCCCCTCTGCAAAGGCTAAGTCAGCGAACGCGTCACTGCCTCCCGAAATACGTTACGAGATCCGTCCGAGAGGGAAGCGTAAAAACAACTAAGCGCGGCAACGCGAAACGACTGAGGTTTGGGAAATGCGGTCGCACTCGTGAAATATGTAAGCCACTTACAGCGACAGAAAGGAGGAGAGGCAAAGCGAAACGTTGCCGAGAAGGGAAGAAGAATGAGCGACGATTACGCGAGCACAAAGAAGCCGCGGAAGTGATGACGAAGGCGAGACGTGTCCTCAACGGGCGCCCGCCGAGGCGGACCGCTCGGCGTAGCCGATATAAATCACCTCGCCGATAGAGATGCGCGCGAACGAGCCATTATTTGCGCGCCTTAGCACCGCCCAGGGAACAAAGCGTCCGACCAATCACTCGCGGCCGTTCGTTAGGAAGGAGCAAAGGAAGCACGAGGGGAGGAGGCGGCAAAATGTAAACGCAGCGTGAGGCCGTAACACGGCTACGATGCGCTTCGACCACGCAGTCGAGAGCACTCGATCAGTCCTCTCGACGGCGCGTAAATGATACGAACGACCGCGAACGCCGCGGGCGAGTTGCCGGAACGTACAGTATACCAACGGTGCGTGCGCCTGCGGGCACAGTTCTCCTGACCCTAGCACGTACGAACGTAATCCCTCTTGGCGAAAAAGGACAAAGAAAATAGAAACGACGGGCCGCATCAGCCGTGAGAAGCAGCGTCAGATACGCGACGCCGGTGACAGTGTTGCCTCACATCACCCCGTTCTCTTCATCGGCGCTCCTCAATCTTCCCGGAGCCTCATCAGCGCCGCCGCGCCAGATGACCTCCCAGAGGGAAGACAGCTACGCGGCAACGTTTCGCACCCTCGCGTTTACGGGCCAACAAAACGGGCAGCAGACGTCACAAACGAAGGCAAGAGAGATGGAGAAGGGCACCACTGCTCGGCGTTCCGAGGAGTCCCGAGAGATCGCCCTCGGCTGGTCGCCGAGAAGGGCTGGCCGCTCGCTTTCTCTCTTTGTCTTTATGGCTGGAAAGCAGCGACCACGCAAGGGGGCTGCGGCCAAAGGAGGAGGAGGAGGACAACTGCCCGCCGCATTAACGCCAAATGGGCACGCGAGGACCATCCGTTTCGGAAGGGCGGTATACGGGGGACGGCGAAGCAGGGCTGCCTCCGCGGTGGCGGCGACTCGGGCAATAAGAGACCGGCGGTAACGACGGCGGGCGCACGGCCGGCTCGTGCCCCGTCGTTCACTCCACCGTACGCGCTGGCCTCTCTCCTCGCTCGACATCGCCCGAGGAGCGATGGCCGCTTCTCGGCCGGACGACGCGCGCTCGGATTCCCGAGGAGGAAGGACGGCGAGCGCAATCACTCCCCCGGCTACTCGAGGGGCGTCTTTGTCAACGCGGCCGCGTCGTCTCTTCCGGCCGGCGACCACGGACGACCGCACTCGGACGGCATATATAGAAGTCGCCAGTGCGTGAGTCTGCGGGACGAGGTGCTTCTGCCGACGGACGTGACGTCGCCTCGGCCGGCTCTTTTGCTCTGCCGCTTTTCTCTCGCTCGTCTGCCGCGTGGGAACGTGCGCGGCTTGGAAAGATGCGGAACGATGTCAGCCGGTCCAGACTTGCTTGCCTCGCGTTAACGTTGTTCCGCAAAGAGGGAGCGCTCAGACGCAAGTCTAAATTTCTCACTTTATACTTTACGAGAGTTCTAACGTAACCGTCGTCTTATATTTTTTAACCTTAAATAACGGGAACGTCCGCTTGAGCTTAAACAAGTGTAATATGAGGGGATCATACGTAACTCCGGCGACAGGTGTCACCTTATAGCACGTAACACAAAACGAACGGCACTGATGTGCCTATTGCCCCAGTAAACTTAATACCGAATAACCGGAACATATATGCCTGCTATCATTGTTTAAAAGGAACAGCGCCAGTTGCATATAGAATCTGCGTAAGTATACCTCTATAAGGGATACCCTGTTTAGAGAGTTCAGTCAAATATAGACGAGAACGTCGAAAACACGGACTTGACCCACGTACCGACCAAACACCCAGTATTTACTGAGTGAACGCTCACGATTTCGCAGCCGGCAAATGCGTTCTACCTTTCCCACGTCTTCGCCTGTTTCACGTGCCTTTCCCAAGGAATAAATCAGCTGCTGTGAACACAGCTAATTAAATGTTTCAACTTACAAGTTGCCAATACGACTTGAGAAATTAATTCAACAAAAATAAATAACTATGAGACCGAGAACAGGCAGAACTAAACGGCCGAGCACGCAAAGGAGAAGGTCCGTTTCCGAGTCCTTGTGCCCTAAGAAAGTGTGTGTACTTAAGCTATGGAAAACTGATAAGCGACGGTAACGACTGAAGCAACAGCACTTCCCATACAAGTACACCCATCGCAGTACGTGGAAGCATAGTGCAAAGAGTACGCTCTGCACACCCGATTCTATAATTGCATTTTAAAATGCGTAAGCACTTCTGTGCTTACCCAACGAGAAAACCGTCCGCCCCTCCGTGCCGTAAGAGAACGGCTTTCGAGATGGCACCCGCAGCAGCGAGCGAATTCAACTTCGCGTTGCCTTTCGCTTCAACGCCAACGAAGCGGCGAGAAATCAGCTCTCACGGCGCAGATCGCTTTCCAGATACGGGCCCACGCGTCTATATTGAACGCTAAGTAAGCGGCGAGAGCACAGCGCGCGAAGCTATCAGCAGTTGGCACTCTTTGTCGGCATCGCAGATCGCTTTCAATGTGCGGCCCGCGCGGCGGTGCCACACGAAGCCGCCGCCTCAGTACGTTTGGTCACGGTTCATAATGCTTCGACGCGGATAAATAAGGCTGTAAATAGCGATAATGGTCTATAGCGATCGGAACGTCATCAGCGCACCTGGTGCCGCCACCTGCCGCACTTTCCTTGCATCCTCAATGCGCCTTGCCCCGATGTCAGCACCAGTTCGTGTCGCCGCCGCACTGTCTTTTGTACTGGCCTGATCAAGTTTCATAACATTGATAATGACACCGGGCTGCGTGGGTATGAGCAAGCGGTACGATGCTTACGCATACTTAAACAACTCCCAGAGAAGTTTCTGCGTGATTTTTTTTTTTTAGTGCGGTCCGCATTTGTTGCTGCATGATCATTACAGCGATTGCTAAAGGTAGTAGCATTGAAACTGCTGACAGCTTGGACGCACGTCTACGACGACTGTCAGTCTCTAGAATAGTTCTAAATGTCTGGGGCGCTAAAAGAATTGACTCAATTGCAGAGGAAGCAAATAATGCAAGAAATGGTCCGCATATGCATAAATATCTGTTGCTTGTCGCAGTCAGACCAGAGAATATTCCCTGCAAAAACAATGGCAACGAGTTGGGCCGCATCCTTAGTTGTGTGCTACTGCCACTGAGCCTTCGTCTTGCTATGATTTTCTTTTAGTAACCACACCCAACGCAACCACGGTAATACTTACATCCCGAACACTTGCGAATATCTTGTTTCATCGGGGAATAAATGCAGTTTTTATTACTTTATTTTTCTTGGGTGGGGGGGGGGGGGGAGGGTGTACTATTCCTACAGGCCCCGGGCATGTCATAATAGTCCCTCTTTGATGGCGCATAGTATTAACAATAGCTTGGAGTATGGCATTCTCGAAGCACATATTCGACCTCTGGATTATTGAATAAAACCATTCACCTTTCGGGTGCACTAAGGAAGATATCGCAAACTCGGACCTGCCGTAATGACAATGGGGACCGGACAGAACTTGACGTTTCCCTCTGTGCGTGCCTGCGTTACCCGCAGAACACACAAATGCACTGCTGCACAGTGCCCAGATGCGCATCCCTTATCCGAGCAAAAATCCATAGTTTATCGATATGAACAGGCGCGTCTGGTCCACTCTACTCCCCGAGGACACTCCCATCGGGGAACTGCCGCTGTTACACGGCGGCAAAAAGAATGGCGAACGTGAGCGGAATCATTAGCGTCGTCCGCGCGCTAAGCCACTGTCCACAGAGACATCGGTGAAACAAAGGACGCGATACAAGATGGACACCGCTCTCCGCGTCCCCTAGCAATCCCTGTTCTATCGCATTACCCTCTTCATGTTAGCCAGCTGTGAGGGAGACGAGACACTCACCGCGCTTGTAGTGATGGGTCACGACGGCCGAGGCAGCGGTCTGCGCCATCGATCCGATGCCTTGTCGAGACGCCCTGGTGGTCGGCTCCACGCGCTGACTGGTGCCGTCACCGAAATGGAAGACGAACACTACGTCCGAGCCCCTGGCAACGTGGGCGCCGAACTGGACGCCACTCGAACGACAATCGCGCGGCTGCTTTTGATGCTGCGGCGGCGGCGAGGACGATTGGCGCTTCTGTTCCCGCCAGAGCCTCGGTGGCACTTCGTTGTCCGGACTCCGCATCGACAAGCCGTCTCGAGCCGTTGGCGACAGCCGGTGGACGTCGCCACGTTTTCTTGCAGTACCTCGGTTCACTTGGCGAGGCGCACGGTCAGGTAGGAGCACGCGCGGGGCACTTATTATCGCGGTACTACGGTCACCTTGGACTTCCTCGTCCGCTCCCGGAAGAGAGGCTGCCAGATTCCGTGAGGTGCGTTCATTCCGGGAGATGGCAGACGGTAATGTCCCCGACCGATGTAGATACGTCGCCGCGGACTCTTCTTCTAGGTGAACAGCGTGAGAGTGACCGCCAGGTCTTGAGCGTATCATCTCCGAAGGATGCCCGCAGTCCCGAATACAGGGCTCGCCGGTTCCACGACGACCGGTACTGCGCGTGGAGGAAGACGTCGTCGGCAAGCTGGCGGTTCCTTCATTTTCGGAGTCGCCACTGTTGCGGCACGGCGGCAGCAGAACCGCGTAGCGGCCTCCGATGACGTCGGCGGCGAGGCCGTCAATGGCTTCCACCACTCTCAACGGCCGCCCGATGTGGGCCACGCGATGGCCGCCAGTGCGCGACAGCAGGCCGTTGGAGGCGGACACGCTGACGTTGTACGTGCCCGGAACGCTGAACCGGTGACGTGCGATGCTGGCTCTTCCTCGGCTGCGGTGGGAAGTAATAAAAATTGAGAACTATCGCGCTTATTCGATTGCGTTGTGTAACCATACTAAATCGTGGTGCGCTTCGCAAATAGTGAGCCCAAGACTGCGAATGCGCTTCGCAACGTAGGTGTCACGGGCTGCGGTGTTTTCAAATAGTAAAGGGAAATAAAACGGCTCCATTCTGTCTTAATATCTTCTGCGGTGTTCTTACGAACGCCATCGGCCTTATGTCCCGTTTCAGAACCATGGAAGCGGAACACACGTGGAAAGCCCACCTGGTGTGCCTCTGGCACGGCGGGTGTCTCCGCATCACTTTCACGCCGCGCGTCTCGTATTCATGCTGTAATTCCGGTTCAAATACATTCAGTCTGTTTTGACCGGCGATCACATGGAAGGCCATCCACCCACGACTGCAGAGTCGGCCTCGCGTGGTGCAAAGGAGACGCGGCCACTGATGTATGCCTTCTGCGTAGGTTGCTGCCCTAATTGTAAGTTGTAATTGTAAATTGTAATTTTCGCGTGTTGAGTTTGCTGCAGCTGCAAGCAGCGCGAAGACTACGTGACGAGTTCGAAGGGTGCAAACAAACAAGGGATCTTCGAACTGATTTCCAGATTTTGTAGCTGTTCAGGAAATACCAGTCTGCTACTTCCTCGCCACGTCCAATAGAATATCAATACTCGGCGAATGACTAAATGCGCTTCGCTATAGTATTTCAACTGAAACGAGGCGCCTGAACACCGGGAAACATCTTAAAACTGAGGCAACCCGAGAGACCTAACCTAGCCAGAAGCATGACCACCATATTTTTTTTTTCCCCGACCAGAACGGCATAGACGTGCGCTTAAATAAAATCATGGAGGCCTTCCTCATTTCACGAATAAAAAACTATCCACTACACCTTCGGCGTATAGTTTCTAGGCTCGTAAGGACAGACTATGGCTTACGTTTCCACGGTTGCTGGTTCGTTGATCGATCTTTCATCAGCGATTCTCCAGCGAAAAGTCAGTCCCGTGCCAGATATCAGCTCGGCCTCCAGCTCCACGGTTTCGTCGAGCGGCACCAAAGGAAAGGACGCAGGCTTGCGTACCGTCATCCTCAGACCGGAGACGGGTTCTTCTACGACGGCGACGGCAAAGCGAGTTACGGTGCCGGCTCGGTTCGTGCAGCTGCAATCAGGGGTAAAGTTGATAAAAAGAAAAAGAAAACGACACTGTCAGGGTAAGGACGCTAAAAAACTAATACTCTCGAGCGTTAGGCTCTGGTGAACAAGGCGGTGATCTCACTACAACGCTAAAGGAAAACAGCAACTATGGGAAAATGACGCCCTTGTGTTCTTCAAGGCTTTGCAGAAGACAAGCGCGCTTGTCGAAACGTTGGCTCCCGTATTTAGTTTGTTCTCGTTTTGCTCATCCCTTTTGAATTTCCATCCCCCCGCCTTCCTCGTGTTTTCCCTGTCTGCCTATTCATGTATTGATTTTTGGAACAATTTGCCAATACCACTGAAACTATCGTGATGCTTGCCTATGTTCCGAAACAACCCTAAATCATTTATTTTAAATGGCTAACTTTTGTTATAGCCTATTGAATTTAGTCTTTCCTTTTCTTGCTTATAAGAGATTGCACCTGCTAAGTTATTTGGAATTTCCTTCAACATGTTTTTGCTGTTTGCACGCATATTTTATTGCTGCGTATACATTTGTTTATATTTATTAGAGAGCTGCGTATTTCTCCTCAACGCTTTGTTTCCTTGCGTTTTTGAACTACACTGACTTGGTCGGTCTTCTAGCTGTGTGCTTACGTATTACTTTTACGCTTTAATGTTGACTTTGCTGTTTGCAGATTTATCCCCGTCTTACTAAATAACAGAGAGTCCCGCTACAGTCGTTGACTGTAGCCCCGTAGTCAATACGCAATTATGCTACCTCATTTTAACTTTTCAGGGAGAACGTAATAAACATTTTGGCAGTGAATTTTCATTATACATGGCGTAGTTACAAGGAAATTGTAACCGCTTATAGTGCAGGGCAGTCGACAGGGTTTGACGACCCGTGTGGCACAGGGACTTGCCGCAATGGAGAGCTCCGGATTAATTTCGACCACCTCGGATTCTTTACCGTGCGCCCAAGGCTAAGCACGCGGGCGCGTTCGCATTTCGCCCCCAATGGCAGGCGGCCACCAAGGCCCGCAATCGAAACCCCGACCTCGTGCTTCGGTAGCACAAGGCAGCCACTGAGCCGTAACCGTGTAACTCGGCTAGCGGCGGTCTCGGTGTGTCTCATTATTTCGCTTTGTCCGCGTGCAAAGAGCAACGTAAGAGGAACGCGCGCGTTCCTCTTACGTCGTATTCTTTTTGACATAACTCTGCACCAACTCATGCTATAGTAATGGCTAAAGGAAGTGGCCAACGCTCCCCTCTCTTAGAGCTCCCCGCGCCCCGTTTAACAAAAAAAGGAACGGAGTTAAACAAAACCCTGAGCTCAATACGGCTGCGATATTGTGACAGGAATACCAAAGAGATTTTCAATTTGATCATCCGCACAGTCACGCTTGCATAAGCATGGGTGTCAGGTGCCCCGCAACCAGTGCAAGGTGGGTTACGTATTTGAGGGAGCAGAAAACCACGTGATACGTTTACATTACGACAGAGGCGACCGTTTCTAATCCAAGTATCGCTTTAAACGCGCGCGAAATTAGACGGCAGCGCAACAAGATATATGGATTTCTTTTTTTTAAAATAATAAGTCGGCCTGCCCAAGTTACGAAACTCGGCAGATTGCCCGGGGTTCGAGTGGCTAAACTCGATCCCCGAGCAATCTGCGCGGAATACGTAACGTTTATATTTGGCCTCGGGCGTGCTTATTGCGTTCGCCCGAACTTCGCCGCTGGAGACGAGGAACAAGTCGCCCGACGGCTCGCAGCTTACCCGGCCACGTCACAGCCCACGGGCAGGTGGAAATAGCGAGAACGTGCGCGTGCGCAGCAGGTATATCTTGTTCTACAGCGGCACCCGGTGAAAGAAAAAAAAAAGTTCGAAGCTGCAGATGGGCCGTGTCCATCTGCTTATCCGCTTGCTTTTTTTTTTTATTATTATGCCGTTGTCACTATGCATTCATCGTCGTCAGGTCATATCCTCACCCCACCTATATGGTGAAGAAACACATGACTCTGTATATTAATGAGGATTTAATTGTTTGTTTATTTACTTATTTATCAAAGTACCCACCGCACCTTTATGGCATTACGCTGGCAGAGGCGGGGGGAGGTGATTTACAGACAAAAGTAAGAAGACAAGTAGGTGAATCAGCACGCAAATCAAGACCAACTTTAGGAGTAATAATATTTGGGGTTTTACGTGCCAAAACCACTTTCTGATTATGAGGCACGCCGTAGTGGAGGACTCCGGAAATTTTGACCACCTGGGGTTCTTTAACGCGCACCTAAATCTAAGCACACGGGTGTTTCCGCATTTCGCCCCCATCGAAATGCGGCCGCCGTGGCCGGGATTCGATCCCGCGACCTCGTGCTCAGCAGCCCAACACCATAGCCACTGAGCAACCACGGCGGGTAACTTTAGGAGTCTAAAATAACTTAACAACCATGAACCACATCCGAAAACAAGAAAATAATCAGACACATAAATAAACAATACTGCGCACACCGTACCTAAGGCGAAAAGAAGAAAGAAAATGCACTGCAAGGAGTAAAAGTGACTATATGTACAGGTCTACTGATAATTACAAGAATGAAAACAGAGAAAGAACGCTTCGTTCGAGGTGATAAGAACGACATCCTGCGGCAAACGATTCCACTCATGGATTGTTCTGGGGGAAAAAATACACCTGAAAAAATATTTGTTCAGCGTCTTATCTCTTTAACAACGAACGTGTGATCGATATGCGAGGAGACATAATCGGGCCATAGTAAGAACTTCTCGCGGTTAATACCACTCTTAGAATAAAATATCTTATAAAAAATTTTAATCGAAGCTTCTTCCGGTGGTCATGTGGTGCACCCAAACCGATACTGTCCCTAGCACTAGGTACATTAAAATGTGCAGATTAATTAGCAAATATAGATCTCAGAGCCCGATTTCGTATTCTATCCCACTTTTCTACCTCAATTTTCAACCGCAGGGATCGCAAGCACATCAAGTGCACTCAAGTATAAGTCTTCAGTTTGACTCGTATAACAGTTTGTTTTAGTATTCAAAGGAAACATTTTTCCATTTCTACGCAAGTGTTCTAGGAGTGTGAGGGTACTTAGGTGTTATGTAATCAATGTGACGGCGACAAAGAAAGTTGATACATTATGTATATGCCAACGTGTTTGCAGTCTAGCCACTGTTGAGACAGTTGATCCTGTAATGTCGTAGGCACAATTGTGGGTGGGGGGGGGGGGGCGGAGTTGTTCTTTCTCGCAAGAAATAAGTGAACAGTTTTCGTCAAATTAATGGGCATTTCCCCAAAAAATCGCACCAATCATAAACCTTGTTCACATCATTTTGCAGTGCAACGCAGCCATTCGAATAATTTGTGACACGATACAAAACGCAGTCATCCGCGAATAACATTATGTGAGCTGATATCCCATTGCATATGTAGTTCATGTATAAGAAAAACGAAAGTGGTCCTAAAATCAAAGCCTGGGGAAGCGCCAATTGATGCAACACTATTCAACGAAATACTAAGACGTCTCAGGTTCAAGTATTTGGTCACCCATTTAACGACATAATTGTTTGTATTACACTTTCTCAATTTCTCAAGCAGTAGTGAATTAGGAACAACATTAGAAGCTTTCTCTTTTTTTTCAGATCTAAGAAGCGACAGTCGATCGAGTAACCTTTGTCTAGGGCCTTTGATAAATCGTGCACGAACTATGCCAGCTGTGTTGCGCAAAAAAAAAAAAGAAAGAAAGAAAATACCGCCACGACGAGCATGCTGTTGAAGGCTCAGCAATGAAACCTCGTCTAAATGGCGCATGATATTACTAAACATGACATGTTCAAAAAGTTCGCAAGAAACGCTTTTGATGTATACGGGACGGTAATTCAAGGCGGAATCAAGTCCGTACGTCCGTACGTCTATGTCTGACAGGTGATAGAGCCCAACCGAATAAACCGGAGCGATGCCGCACAATACATAAATCACTACAAGGGGAAAAATGACTCGAGTTTAAATAACCCCTTCACACTTCAGGACCCCCTCGTCCCCCTTCCCGCCAAAAAAGAAAAGAAGTGAAAGAAAAAAGGGAGACCGAGCGAAAAAGTATGCGCGAGTACTGCGAGCACTTCCCGCAGGTCACTTACCTGAGAGTCACGTGGAACGAGCCGGTTCGGACGTAAAGGCGGCTGAAGCGAACCGTCCACGCGTCGTGCCTCGTGGTCCACCGCTTCTGGGCGCCGTCGTCGAAGACAGCGCGCACGGACAGCGGACCGGTGCCGGACACGGACGCGCTGAACACGCTGCGGTCCCCGAACGCCGCGGGTGACGCCGCGAAGCGGAGCACCTGCGAATCGAGAGCGTCGGGTGGACGTCGTGAGGGCGACGCCCGTCGTGGCACCACACGCCTGGGCATCGAGCGCGTCTGCGAGGGGCGGGAAATGCAGCGAGCACGTCGACGCGTCACTGGAGCTCGCACCGAGATGACGCGCTCCAGTGCGATGCGCGCAGGCATCCGCGAGACAACTCGTTACGCGTCCACTGAAATGGATTATAGAAGCGTGGACGTAAACGACGGAAATCGACATTACGAGAGGGCATTTCAGCCGGGAGCAAGAGGCGCAGGAACAGAGAGAGCGAGAGAGCACGATAGGAGAGGAACGGCAGTGGGGCCGACCAATCCATGGAGCGTTGCGTGGTGCCGTACACAAAGAACAGGGTTAAGGACACAGAAAAAGGAAAAGGGGCAGCGAGGGAGAGCACTGCTCGCACAAATCGGGCCGCAAGTATTACTCGAGCACGGCGACCAATCAAAATGCGGTCGTGAAACTTCCTCGACGAAATTTTGGCGCGCAACTCGGATGATTTCAACAGGTGCAGCACAAATGCACGACGAACTAGCAATATGCTACTTAAAAAACCGAGGACTGCTTCACGAGTTTCCCGCGATAGAGTTTACGGTCTTCTGCCGGCAAATTGCCCCGGTTCGTTAATAACGATAAATTACTACAGTCTTCCAGCAGACTGAGTGAGTTGCGCTATAATCGTACGTAGCGGTGGGGAACGTGCACTAAATGTTGCCTAACGAAAATGGAGATCAAAGGAGAACGCATTACGCGATTCTAGAGGGTAACGACGATCCCATTACGTAGATGGCTGACGAATGGTTAGTATTAAGTTGGCAACGCAGAATGTATAGCGAACAGGGGCTCGATCTGAGGGAGATATTAAGCCCGTGCGAAACAACTCACGCGAGCTGCGTGCAATAAACATGCTTGTACATTTTCATAAAGCTACGCTTTGCACGAGACTTCATGAGCACCTTTAATGCGTATGTGCGCAATCGTCGGAGCAGGTGCGCTTTTTGCGTCTGTGCGATGAAGCTGTGTGTGATCTAATTGCTTAGCGATATCCTCAATTTTTTCCTCTTTCGTATTGTGTGCTTCATTAAACGCGGTGCAACACGATATAAAAAGATGTCGCTTTTGTATGTTTGTTTGTTTGGGTGCGCTGTAGGTCTTCATTAGTTTCCTCTCCTTGCCCGGTTTATCCACGAACTCCACTCTCAGGGCACTTCACTCATTGCGATGAACCAACCGCCAATCAGCGATCAAACGAGTCTATTAAATGAACTACCAGTCAGCCCTTCAGTATTGCTTAATCGATTGGTGGACCGAGTGAGTAGCAAGATTAAATATCGATTGATATATGCCGGATCACGTCAGGCGCGTGATTCCCTTCAAGTGGCGTGTTAATGATTGGTGTTTAGCCCTCAGCTCGCACACGCAGCAATTGTTCAGAGCATAAGGACGTCGTTCCGGTGTGGTGTTGCACGCTCTCAGAAGACAATACAGAGCCGGCAGGGAGACGAGGGGAGGAGTGAGTAAGGGGGCAGGCCAACCTGCGCGCATCGCAGCACGGTAACGTTGGTGGAGGCGCGGAGCTGAGACCGCCGTCGTCCTCGTCCGGCGACGGGGTAGCCTGGCCACGCCGACACGGTCAGCAGCACAGAGCCGGTCGCGTTGCCGAGACCGAGAGGAGGCCAGGAGAACTGCGAAGGGAAGAGAGGAGAGAGAAAGAGGCGTGTCTGAGAACGAGAGGCAAGCGCTGGCGTCGAAGACAACTGCGACCCTCCACAGCGACAAGTTGTGGCTCAACTGGGGACGCTGGAGATATTCAAGAAACTAATACGCATCCCGCAAACTGGAAAAAGAAAACGCGCACGCACGCACACATCGGTAAGCGAAAGCAAAAGTTATCGCGGAGGCAACGAGCGAGCTCTGTGGCACCCGGACGCCGTCGAGAACGCGGCCGCGGCGCGGGCCGAGCGACAAACACGATACGTGACTGCACTGACAAGGCCCGCGCACGACGCCAACCACCGCGACCGCACGGCGCGCTTATTCAAAATGGCCGCCCCGGCGAAACGGCGGCGAAAGAAATAACACGGCGCTCCACGCACATAACCAAAGCGACGTGACGGGGATGTGTACTCGTCGCGGGCTAGACGGCATTACCAGTCCCTTCGTGTATGCACTAAAACGGAGCAAAAGAACGCCGCCGCTCTCGGGGTGTCGTGTTGTACCGCGTGTGCTGCTGCCGCAGTCTTCTGCTCACATCGCCAACTCCACGCGCTCGTCTCCGGCGCCAAGCAAGCTCCGGCTCGCACCCACCCGCCACGACTTGGGCTGCAGGCCCCGTGCGCTAGCGCTTCCAGCTATAGGCATTCCGGCCGCATCCCGCCGCGGGCCTCGAACGCAGGGCACGACCACCCCGCCGTCGACGCCGGGAATAGAGAAGACGCTTCCGAGTGCTTGTCGTCGACTGCGCGGACGGAGGGAGGGGGAAAGCGCAGACGTCGCGTAGTCAACGTCGCGCCGTTTCGATTAGACGCGAGAGCTACGTCCAATCTATGCCGCGGCCCGAGCCGGCCGCACCGTCTCACTCCCTTTCCCTCTCTCCTCGCAGCGCGCGCGGTGGCGGAAGCCTCTCCGAACGCCGGGATCCAGTGTGGGAACGTGTGCTGCGCGTCTGCCGTGTCGTGCACAGAAAATTGCAAGACGTGATCTCATTCCGCGAATCGCACAGCAATTCGACTTTCTTATGTTTTTGCGCGTGGGTCGCCACGCCGCGCGTTGTGGAAATTAAGCCATTCAGAGGCACGGAGGCCCGTTTCATGCAGATACTGCAGGAGCGACTCGCGAAATGTGATCACCATTACCCAATGCTCACAGTCACCGGGTAGGTCTGTTCCAAACAACCCTGGATTAGTTTTTACGGACAGTCTCGATGTAACACGTAAGATCCTGCGCATCTGCTGTAGGCGCAGGAGGGGAACGATTGGGCCATTGGACGCGCTCTTTCGACGGTAGACCCCATGCGTTAATGACAGATGTAAGGGGTGCCCCGGCCGGAAGTTTACCGAGAGACCACTTCCGCCTAAGAAAGAATGTGAGCAAGGCATTGTACACGCGGCTTGTTCAAGCAAGGGCATTGCAATGTATTGCATACATTGCAGGGTTACATATCTCTTGTATATTAACTTTCCTACAAAAAGTAATGGCACGTGGGGCTCAGATCGGAGGAGCGGTCTATTACATGTCCAAGGGGTAGAACTGTGGCTTGCACTAGGCATGTTGAACAGGCACGTCCTGATCGATTATACATAGCAATTGAACATTCGTCCAATCTGTAAGTCGCAATTTCGGAAAGCATGCACTGGCTCCAAAGTGGGAAAGTTATGGCGATGGAGAGCACTCTGTTATATAAGCCGCTCTACACAAGCTTGCACTCGCATACACTGCGCCGTAAGTAAGCGAATACAATGTGGCCAGTGGGTACAGAAACGTTTGACGCCTGAGAGAAAGCAAAAACTGGTAGCATTGTTTGTCGCGCCAGGGCGGACGTATTGTAGACAGGCTATCCTTCTGGGAAACGAAACCAAAAATGTCTGTAGAAAGGATATTGCGACAAATCATTCACGCCGCTCTGAGACTTGTCACCATTTTTTTTTCTAGGGTTTAGAGCTATGGTACCTTCCTTTAACGTAAAATAACCCCCGCACCTCCACCGAAATGTTACGCGACCGAGGGATTAAGCACTGAACGCTATTTACAAGGTATATTTATAAAAAACAGCTGCAGCGCTGGCCAGTTCAGCCGACAGCTCGAGACCCAGGAGCAGTTCGTCTTCTTCGTCCGGGGCGCTTGCGCGCATCGTCCAAAATAAACACGCAATATACATGTAGCAATATCATGTCGGTCGCCGTTTAAAGGCTGCTATCGAGAAAACTATGCAATTACCAGTCATGATTGCTTTAACGGTATATACAACTCATTTATACAAAATTTAGCCGAGGCGAAATTTAGTTGCAGTCGGCCTTTATTGCGATGTCAAGCAGTACAACGTTCATAGAAACTTCAGTTAACCAAGATGCCAGTTTATTATACTACGGGAGACTGGCCGTGGCATGAATCTGACAACAAACTCCTCCAACCACCTTCCGATCTAGAACACTGGATTCATGGACCTTATATTACAGTTCCCTCTTGGACTTCCAGGACAAAAGCAAACTGTAGAGTAACTAATGAACATCTCCTTGCGTTATGCCAAAAAGCAGCTTCCGAAGCAAAAAAAGAAAATGAAATATATACTCCGTAAAAAGTAACAATTCGAGGAGAAAGCCAAAGAGAAGTAAACGGTATGACCCGTAACGTCGCCCAACAAGATGATCAGAAACGCCCAAAAGCAAAACGTTTCGATAGCGCAGCCTACATCAGGACACGCAAAATCTCCGAGATCAGACGGCGCAACGAGCGTCGAATCAGGACATTAGCTGCCTACGAGACATAGCGTTTGACTTTAGCTGCTTAGCGTGCAAGAGCTGCACCAAAGAACGTGCGCATTCCTAGTCCGGCTTTCCCCGCAACCTTTGTGGCGTACTCTTTTTATTTTCGTGCCAAAGCTTTCGGTCGTCTAATGCGAATAGCACTCGCGTATTATGCCAGTCCGAAAAGGAAAGTTCGGTGCCCTGCTGTCAGAAACACTTGAGTCTTAGCCGCTCCACAAGGCTCGGCCGCGCTACAGCAAAGCCACGCTTAACGAGTCCCACCGCGTGTTTCTTTATTTTATTTCTGTTTCTCTATTTCTTCCTTTCTTTTTCTTTATCCGCCAGCTTTACTGACCTCAACGCCTGTTTCAAGAGCTCTAGCCGAAGTATTCCGCCAATATGCGGCTCTGCTCCTATGCAAATACGTTGAAGATTGTGGCACGACTTCTAGCAAGAAGAAAACTGAAAAGTTGCGAGAAAGAATCGGAACACCGACGATTATGATGCTCCCTAATGCGAAATTCGAGCGCAGCTCTATACGTGCATTCGTTTCGCGATATATTGGCTGGCGCGGACAATCTGTCTCTTGCGGCACGCTGCAAATGGACCGAAGCGTGACGAGACTGCCTCGCTAATCGACAAATCACGAGAGGCGGCGCGGGAGCGACGCCCAAACAGACCTCCGCTCATACAGCGCTCTGTTTCCATACAGACGACGCGCGCTACTCTGGCGCCATCTCGCAGGCATCGTTACCGCAAAGCCCGTCTTGCGCGGCACAACGTTTTTCTTCGCACGCTTTCGCCATACGCTCCTCCACCGCTTTCCGCCTCATGGGATCGCTGCAACTTCCTCCTCCTCCGCTTTCTTCCTTGCGTTCTATTCGCTTTTGTCATCTTTCATCTCCCGCTGAGCTCCGCGTTCGCTTTCATAGTTCCCTATGCTCGTTCGCTCTGCTATGGGGGACCACGCCGACGCCGACGCTTGCCGCAGGAACGGGCGCCTAAGTGCTACGCTCTAAACACTTCGCCTGGACAGGCCATGTCGCGAACCTCTCCGGTTTCCAATGCGGGCACCGTGCCTTCATTTTCTTTGGAAGCGAAGTCTCTCTGCATCTCTGCCCCCCCCCCCCCCACCTGCTTCCTTTAGTCATTTCTTTTTGTTTTTTTTTTGCCTCTGACGGAAGCAATGTTCGAGCACTGATGGCAAAAAGCGAACAAAAAAAAAAAGAGAAATTGTGCTCCGCGTCCATTTCTTGACAACGTTCGAGACTGAAAAACGAATTAAACTCGAGGTTGTGGGTTCAACTCCAGTCTCCGCAGTCGCGTTTCGATGGGGGCGAAATGCAAAAACAATCGTGTACTTGGATTTACACGCAAGTTACAGAACCCCGGGTGGTCAAAATTAATCCGCAACCCCCCACTACGACGTGCCCCGTAATATCAAAGAGTGGTTGTGGCACGCAATGGCCCAGAATCTAATACAATTTATTCAATTATATTCGCGTTCAATTCAATCGAATAGAAGGCGAATATTATGAGAAAACGACCCGCGAGTAACGAATTGAACAGTGAAGGTATTCTCATTTCTAAACTAAATGAAATATAAAAGTTTACATGGAGGCCGTCTGGTAAAAAAAAATAATGAAAAAAAGAATTGTAGTTTCACCCATAGTGCGAAGCAATGACGCGATAGCTGGCGCATAATTCGACGCTGTAGGTTTTACACTGTTCCGTGCGGTACCGGTTTTGGTAACGCCGTTCACCACTGGACGTCCGGTCAACCGAGGATCTTGTACATGACAACCCACAAAGTTACACACGCGTACGACTTCGTATTCGCCTTAAATACTTTACGGAAATTCTTCCCAGTTGACTTTGAATAGGATTTGAAGGCAACTTGCAACATAATCTGCAAGGGATCTCAGAAGAGTATTTCGGCACAAGGTGGCGCCGGCAGCAGCGGGCCACTGGCCTCCCCTTGCGCTTCGACGCGACGGGTGAGGTATCGTCAGACATTGGAAACGGTTGCCGGCGCACGTCAAAACTGGATGCGGTCATTTTACTGTGATTCTGCCGAAGCTCACAAGTTGTGTCTACCACTATGAACAAATGAATGATGTGTGCTTCCCTCTGTCTTTCACCTCACCTTCATCACAAGGTTTAGGCAACATCTCGCTAGTTAAAACCACACCTCGGCCACGCCCAATTGTGCGTGATAGTGTGGCGCGTTCACACGGATACGTGACGTAAATGTAACTGGCTACTTCAAGCACGTTTGGTTTCCAAGACAGTAAGGTTGCATTTCGATTGGGCGGAGAGGGAACGGTAAAGCCGCACCGGGTGGCCAAACTATTACAGATACTTTCAATATGAGCTCTTCCACGTTGAGTTGAGTTGAGTGGTTGTAGGCTACTGGTGGGATTAGCCTTGCAGCAGCTGCCGACAATTGCTCCACCGTAGCGACACTTAAGATACATAAATCATATAAATCAGACACAGACCTGCCAACTACACATAGTCACTCCTAAGGTCACCATGCGGAGGCGAAATCCGTGTCCTGCAGGAAATTTAAAAGAAGGCGAGATAGCTCCTTCCTATCTAACTGGTTCCCGCGCGGGAAAACAATGTCCTGAAGAGAACTGTGGGGAATTCCTGTCTTCTTGAGGCACCCGAATAACACACTCCTTCCGCGTTATGCAAAGTGCAGCATATAAGGTAATGTTCTATGTCACCGCACACACCACACGTTGAACATAATGGAGACAACGCCAGGCCAGTTTTATACATCCACGCAGGGGTATGAGCAGAGCCCGTGCGAATGCGGAGCAGTAAATTGGTTTGGTTTCTTTTGAGACCCTTGGTCACACATGGCTTGTGAGATGAGCTCCACAAAGAGCTGAAGTGGCCCGACACCGCTTCTCTGAAGAGTCTCTTGTCCTCTTGAGGCACTTTTCTCAAAGGATTCTCAGACAGCGCTCTATGGGCGAGGCTGTCCACCGTCTCGTTGCCTATGATGCCTATGTGCGAGGGCACCCATCGGAATCGTATGGAGAAGCGTTTGTTATGGAGATTGTGCACCGAGCGTAGGGAGCTTAGACATAAGGCATCAGTAGGGAACCCGTGCTCTAACCTTTGAAGGGCGGATTTCGAATCTGTAAGAATGACAACAGGATGAGGCGTACAAAACCATAGCCTCTTTAGAGCTGCCTTAACGGCAACGCTTTCGGCCGTTGTGGAGGACCCGACTGCAGTGAAGCGAACCGACCAATCATACTTCAAAGAGGGAATGTGAAAAGCAGTTGCACTGGATCCTCTGACCTTGTCCACAGAGCCATCAGTAAAAATTTGAAGATGACGTGCACATTCATTTTCAAGATGTTCCAGTAGGAGCGAGCGCGTTGCCGCCAACGGAGAACTCCGCTTAGCACGAACGTGAGGAATTGTCAACGAACAATCGAGGCTAGTGAAAGACCAAGGTGGTTTCAACTTAGTTCGACCTCTATCGTCAAGACCCAGGTAACCAAGAGTATTAAGGGCCAAGTACGCTCGGGACTCAGATCTCTTTCGAAGGCTCTGTAAAAGGCCTCGCCTGGCTATCGTCTGTTTGAGGCGGCCAATTGGCATCAATAACCTTTGTGAAGCGACTAGGCTAAGAGGTCTAGACTCATAACGTACTGCATTGTTAGGAGCAGTCTGCGGAACGTCAAGAGCCCTCCTTAGGCCCCTTTCTGTGCAAAACCTCAAGTCGTTCCAGCTGTGATAGTGAGGGGGAAATTAAAGAGAGCTGGTACATTATTCGACTCGTCACTAGTGCATCGTGCAGCCTGATCATTGAAGAAGGGTGATTTCCCCATTGCTCACTTGGAACTCTACGGATTACATTGAGACGCGGAGATAGTGATGTCACAATAGAGTCCACAGCTCGTCGCCACTGTAGACGGTAGTCAATAATGACGCCCAAAAAGCGCTTGTGCTTCAATTGACGAAGGCAAGATTGATCAAAGTCTATCTTCAGTCGCGCATACTGTCTCCCTCTACCTGGAAACATGATGAAGCCAGATTTTTCCAGCGAGAGAGTCAACCCAACACCTTGAAGGTAATTTTGAACTGAAAGTAATGCCTGTCGAGCTATCAGAGCTAAACGCTTGTGTTGATATCCGCTTAACCAAATACAAATGTCGTCCGCATATATCGGCATATGGATATGCCTGCAATGTTTTTGCACTTCAGCGAGAAGACCAGCCATTACAACATTAAACAGCGTCGGGGAAAGGACACTTCCCTGAAGTACACCTCGCGATACTGCCCTTTCAGTGCTTATGGTACTTCGTAACCGCACTTGAATTTTACGATCACTGACAAGTGAGTGAATGAAACGCAGAAGATAGCCCTGTAGGCCTATGGCTTGCAAGCTATCTAGTATTGAGCTCTGAAGGACGCTATCATAAGCATTTTATACGTCTAGGAAAATAGCTAGTGTTGAGAGGCCTAAAGCTCTTTGATGTTCAATGTGGCTTATCAAGTCCAAGACGCTATCTTGCGCGCTTAAACCTGTGCAGAATCCAGTCACGCATATTGACAGATCCTTTCTATCTTCGAGCCACCATGATAAACGCTTACTTGCCAGCTTCTCCATGAGCTTAGCCACACACGACGCCAGTGATACAGGACGATACGAGGCCAAGTCTGTCATTTCTTTGCCGGGCTTCAGCACTGGGACAACACAAGCCACCTTCCATGATGGAGGAACGTCGCCAGTCTCCCATACTCGATTGAGATAGCTTAGGAGCATCTTCCGGTGTTCTACAGGTGGGTTCTGCATTATCTGGTTGGTAATGCCGTCAGGACCTGGTGCACATCGACGCCGCAGGCTGCTGAGTGCTATCTGTAGCTCTTGAAGTGTGAACTGGGCGTCCATAACAGACGTACATGTCTGTTATGCCACACAACAGACGTAGATATCAGACGTAGATGTCTGTCTGTCCGCGGGAGTCTGTGTTCCTGTCACCCCAGACAGAGTGATGGGCGTTGAAGTCCCCGCAGATAATTCGGGGCGCTGGGCAACGGTCACAAAGCTGCTGGAGAAACAAATCCATTGCTGCCTTCTTACGCGGAGACACGTATACGGATGCAACAGAAAGAGTTCGGAAGCCAAGCCGTATCTTCACAGCCGCTATTTCAATACTATCGGTGCAAAGATCGGTGACGTTCACAGCCACATGGGGAATCTCTCTTCGTATGTAAAGGGCAGCACTTCCTGCGAGAAATTACTTTATGCTGCAATTCTTGTGTGCGACATATCCAGTCAAAGATCTCCCGCTTGGTAGGCCAGCCTCCGAGAGGGCCAATACTGGAACACAAGTTTCTTTCAAAAATAATTTCAGCTCTGCTAATCGACTTATAATCCCAGCGCAGTTCCATTGCATAATAAACGGCACTTTTCGGTGATCTTTAGTTGCACGAGGTTGAAGAAAACTAGCCATATTATAAGGTAAAGTTCGCTGCGAAGGCGGTAATCATGCACTCAAAGGAAAGAACGAGCTGTAGAAAGTTCTTCAGGGTGTCAGTCTGCATCGCTTGAACATATGAGTGGAGGACTTCAAACAAAACTCGCAGAAGGTCGGACAGATCCCGATTTTTGAGCTCCTTATTTTGCTGGATGCACTGCCTCACAACTTCAACAAAAGATGCGGACTGGGACCCACTCTTGGCCACTGCAGCTGGTTTCTTGATCTCTTTTGAGGCGAGGGAATGTCCTCCTTGTCTTCGAGTCTGGCTGTGATCTGGTCGCTGAGCAACTTGGACACTTTGGGCTGAAGCAGATCGCACAGCCGACTCACCCGCAGAGGACTCTGCCGTCTTGCTAGGCTCAGGTCGCTCACTGACGTTGCTTGTCACCCCGCCACGAACTTCCAACTCTAACGCAGGGAACTCAACTTCCGACTCTAACGCAGGAAACTTGTCACTTCCAGGTATCGGCTTAACAGTAGGTCGTGGTTTGGGACCACTAATGAAGGACACTCGACGATGTAAGGCGCTTACACGGAAGGGGCAGCCACCGAAACTCGCTGGATGGTCACCCCCACAATTAGCGCAAACAAAATCTGCCTTGCAGGCTTTGTAATCGTGGGCGCCGCCACATTGTTTGCAGCGTTGATCTTTGACGCCAACTTTGGCTACATGCCCAAAGCGTTGGCACTTAAAGCATAGGGGAGGAGTTTCAACGAATTCTTTGACTGCATGCTTGGTAAAACCGAGGTCATTTTTTTCTGGGCGCTCGGTGTTGGGAGCAAACGTTAGCACAACAGAGTAAGTAGGCTTCGCTGCCCATTCTTTTTCTTGAGTCTCCACCCGGCGCATCATACGTTTCACGTGCAATACACCTTTCGGTTTCAAGTAGTCAAGAAGGTCGCTTTCCGAATACCACACTGGTACTCCCCTAATAACACATGTGTTAGTTATGTAGGAGTGGGGCAGCCGGGCATTAACCCTTATGTCACCAATCTGAGAGCACCGGAGAAGAATGTCAACTTGCTCTTCCGTTGCGATATCTAGATAAAGAGCGCCTTGCGTTGTGAAGCGACTGCGAATCGGAGCAGATCCCAGCAGTACTTTAATGGCTTCGAAGAGCCTGATAGGGTTCCGCTCTCTCAAATTAACACCTTTCTCTGTTGGTAAAACTACCACTGGGATGCCGACCGTTCTTTGCTTCCGATGACTCACCACCTTGAAGCCGTCGCTATCCACTTCCGCCATATCAGCCACTTCCTCGTCAGGGTCGACGATAGTTGAGTCGTCCCCACTGAGCGATGATGAAGCACTGGACTGCTGATCGTCCCTGATGAATGGCAGCTCCACGCCTTGCGAGGCCATGGCCGCCTCCGCCACGCTGGCTTCCTTCGGATGGCGCTGTCCCTTTAACGATGCCGGCGCCGGGGCAGCCCTTTCCCCCTTTACCCTTTCCATAGGGACAGTAGCGCCTTAAAGATGCGGCTGTCTTCCAAGGATATAAATAACTCACTCAATGAATAGCAAAACTTATGGAAAAATTACAGAGCTGAGGTGAGAACAGATCGAACAGCATCGTCTTCTTTCCCCTCTTCCACCGTCAGTGCCTTACAAAATATGCTACGGCCGATCAAGAAATTGGTTAGCGAGACACGAAGGGAGACCTTTCAGAAAAAGCGTGCACGACCCGAAAACGATGCCCTGCATCAGTTATTTACTTTTCTTTTGATGAAAAATACACAAGCTTAGCACCCTCTCTCGTAGCAAAACACGCCGCCTGCGACACTTGATATTTGCGTTATTTTGCTTCGACCGCTCCGTAGAAGAATTAGGTGTTCTGAGTTAGACGTACACTTCGTTCAATGTTCAGCAAGTGAACCACAATAAATGTTCTCCCGAAAAAAAAATTAAACAAAATCTGCGAACGTAATTCACAATGTGAACTTCTCAGTCCGTCAGGGTTAATTCCTACAGCGAGACGATGACTTATGAGTAGGTAGGGCAGTAGTAGGCGATCTTCGTAACACAATACAGAAACTAAAGATAGGCGAAACTGGCCCGAGTTATACAGCTGTTTGCAGCAGCACTTGAAGATGCATCTTTGTCGTTACAAGCTCCACTCACGCTGACCCAACGTGAAACGGCTCTAGGACATTCCAGCAAAGCATCTAACGGACTGTAGTTGCTCTCTCCCCGCGCCTATGCACTCGACGCCTGGCAACTCTGATAACCGTTGCAGTGAGGCCGTCATTTTACGTTCAGCCACTCTATCACGAGAGCGGGTGCGAAAGAGCGAGCAGCAGCAACAGAAATGATCCAACAAAAAAAATCTTGGAGGAACCCGCCACCCAAACTAACACTACAGCGTACAGGGAGCGCACGCGAGCCTCACGCACAGAGCCGCCATTTTGTGATTTAAAGTTGGCTCCCTCTGGAGGGAGAGAGAGAGGGGGGGGCGAGGAAGATGCGGCACAGTACTTTTTTTTTTTCTCTTTCGTTCACACGCGTCGCGCCACGCGGCAGTCATCATCAATTCAAATCTAGCTCAGATCGTGGAAAGGCCGCTCAACGAGCAAGCCTACACTGCCGTGCGCGCACATGTTGGCTTTCCGCGTAGAACGCGCTTGCTCTAAAGTGTATTTGCACGCAACAACCGACTCCGATGGGGGGCGTGGGGGGTGGAAGAAAGAAAGAAAAATAAGCGAGGCATACGCTATTTGCTGGCTCAAGATTTTTTGGGCGCTGCAAACATTAAAAATAATGTACGGGAAGCCAGCGGCACGTCCTTCTGTATCATCCGTCATCGTCAGGCACGACAGAATGACCCAGCGTATGCGCCGTGTTACGGGCGAGGCGAAAGCGACGACGACGACGGCAACATCAAATCTTCCGACGCGTAACGCCGCGGGCACGCCGGCTGCATGTTCCTGCGAGGGCTCAACCCTGTTATACCCACCTCCCCCCCCCTCCCCCTTTGAACTGCGCCCCTTACCAGGACCCACACCATTTGCACAGCCTGCCTCCTAGTGAAGTGGAAAGTAAATAAGAATAACCCGTCGATGAGATGAACAGGCTATACATGGCAAAAAAAGAAAAAAAAAAGAAACTGCCCCTAGCTGCGCAATCCTAAGCGCACAGGCAGGTGATCACGACAATCTAGGGGCGAACGGTGATTTTTGACGCCGAATTGAATACGCATCGAATAGTGCCAGAAGCGAATCGAATATAATATTGCATAGTTTTCGAGTGGTTTTCGAATAATGAACACCCGTTATCATAACTAATGCAGAACGGCCACCGCCTGCTCCACCGCGGCAGGAACCGAAAATGAAAGTCTCACTGACCTCGTACGGCGTGTGGCAAGGGAAGAGCTCCAAAAGTTGCAAGCAGCGAGACCCCGACAGAATGTGACGGGAATCACAGATGTGGTTCGTGACGAGATCCGGCAGGTAATGCAACCTCCTCCCCCCATCTCCCTTTCATCACTGATGCCGAAGCGGTGCGTGCGCCAGCGCAAACTATACAGTCCGCTTCTCGTCTCCGGCGGGACCGACAGCACAGCGGTTTCCGGGAGCTGCAACTCTGTGTACGGCTACGTGCAGCGACCCTCGACCGAACGCGAGCAAGACAAATGCGTGGTGCATGGCCGATAATCGTCCACCACTGTGACGAAGCTGGTCACTTTTTACCGTGACTGTATGCGCTTCGCCAAATGTCTCCGCGTCTTTTCAACCGGAGGTGCGTTGCCCGCGCTAAGGCGAGCGCCCTCAGGAAATCGAAGCGTACCTGGCGCAGGGCACCATCACCTTGCGGTCTCACAGAGACGGCAGTCTCGATCAGCGTCTCCTAGGCGCTTCGTGTCGCCTAGCCGCAATCCTACCTCCTTCGATTCTGTCGGCCGCAGTGGCTCCAGCGCACCTCGGGGAAACTGAGGACAGCGACCTGCGGGGGGCGAGGCCGCTGTCCGTGAAACCGTCAAATTTCCTCCCTCGACGCAACGTGTGACTGATAGAGCAACCGGCCAGTGGCCGACCGATTCCCGACTTCTCACCCGATGTCAAAGTTTCAATACGCGTGTTTAAATGATCCATTAATTGGTATTAACATTCCAAATTGTCACAGCAGCCACGGGACAATTCGCAATAGAGGCTTTCAGATCTGTCCTGAAGTTCCGGGGATTTTTTGTACCATGCACGAAACTACCAGTGCGCAAGCATTCTTTCATTCCGTTCACGTAAAAAAGCATGACGGCCGCGGCCAAAAGTAGAACCTCCGACCTCGCGCTCAGAAACAAAGCGCTACAGCGACTCGGCAACCTCCGCGACAGGGGTTAAAAAATAAGAGGAGCGTAATACACAACTCCCCAGAAGAAAGTTGCGGGACGGTCGCCTTCCTTCCAACTAAGTTTCATTGCGCAATATATCCGCTAAAATTATATGCGAGTGCGCAACCACGTGATAACCGAAACTTTCTTGAATAGGTCTTTAAATAAAACGTCGCTATAGGATACGCAGCGCTTCGCCGTTCAAATGCCTCAAATGGCAGAACTTACGCAGACTTTTTTTTTTTTTTTTCGTATTGCGCCGACTCAGAACATAGCGAGCTTAGCCCGATATAGCGCCGTGGAAAGCCGTCTCCGCTCCACCGTTTCACGCCGCGTGCAATCGCGCTAGCTACAGCCGACTTCACTATATGATTACTGAGCTGGAATCGCGAAGCGGCGGCCGCTCAGCGCGTCAGATTTCCCCGGCATTTCACACCGAGCGTTCGGCGCGCATTTCTTACCCTCCTGGGTGAAGCGCAGACATCAGCGCCCGCAGTGGACGTGATCGCGCGTTGGTCGTCGGAACCGCTGGGAGATTCTGCAGAGGCCATTGGCGCGCCGAGCTCGAGCGTGTTGCGTATTACAAAAGCAAAGCCGCATGACAAGCACAGCACACGCGTGCGGACGGGCAAATGTGCCATTTTTTTAATTATTATTTTATCCGCTAGCTTTTTCGCAACGCCTCCCCGGGGGTACCAGCGACGAAAGAGAAAGTTCGCGACAGCGACGGAAAATTTGCGAAATATAGCAGCTCGCTTAAAGCAAAGTGTGACCGTCGCTATACGAAATCAGCATAAAGGGCGCTACGCACCGAAAAAAATCTGCGACGGCGTCTGCGTTTTCGCAACTCGGCGATGCTCCACGAGGGGGGGGGGGGGGAAAGAAGACTGCAGGAAAGCGAGAGATACGGAAGTCTCTTTACTCGATTACCCTCGTCAGTTGCTCGGGGCCTTCTGCGGCCGTTCTGCGCGCTTTTATTTTTCATTTCTTTACGCTCTGCTCTGGTGTTCGTTTGTTGCACAGACGTCGTTGAAAGCCTTCCGTTTGGGAAGAAGAAAACCGGCCCCGGAAGAGAGCGCCCCCAACAGAGTTCCCGCATAATAATTCCCAAATAAGCCACCACGCGTGTACGGCGCAGTATGCAGGAGTGTGTATGGTGCGCATTTATATACCGGGCGCCGGCTGAATTCGAGACAGACGTAATGCGCGAATTTGGCGAGGGGCAAGCCGCGGCTAGAAATAGGCTCACAGTGATTTCCAGCGTGCGAACAGCAGAAGCAGAAATCACACGTGAAAGTTTGAGGGTGAAAAAAAAGAAAGAAAAGTAGAAAGGAAAGAAAGAGAAAGAAAGAATGACGCAGCCGCGAGATGCTAGAAGTTCGTAACAGGCGAGAGGACCCGGTTAATAGATTCAATTGCCGCGCAACCACAACGCGATGAACGCAAACAAAGCAAAGGAAATTTCGCTACGCGTGGAGAAGCGAAAGGAGAGAAGCGCGGTGCTGGAGATGAGATGCAGATTTCGCTCGCGCCGAGGCATTATATGGCGGTAGACAGAGAATTTAGGGGGGAAATTAAAAAAAAAAAACGAAAGTGGCTGAGTGAAACTGAGGTGCGCGCTCTACCGACGGTCAACGAGGAGGAGCACCCTCTGAAAACCACGAACGCGAGCCGCGCTCGCGCGAAACCGCTGTTTTACGCCTGAGCGCGGTGCGGATTCGGGCATATAAAACAAGCGACGACGCGTCCAGCCCAGCCCACCGTCGTCCCATTTGCGTGTATGCAAATGAAGGGATGGCGGCGCGAAGGCGGCCAGCGGCGTCCGTCCCGCGAATTATTTATTCCGTTCCGCGCCAAAGCGAGCCCGAGGGCGGAACAAGCGGGCGCTCTCACGGCACGCGACCGCAACTCGAACACCCTCGTCACCATCCTCACCCCCCCATTTCATCCTCTGTTTGGCTTTTTCATGTGCCCGATTTCCCTTTCCTTTTCTCATCCGTTCGATTCCTCCCTGGCACTCCGCGGCAGGGCGCCGCGCGACCTATACTGAGCGCGAGAAGTCATTTGCTACCCAACGCACACACTAGCCATGGTACGTGGCTGCGCTCTAAGGGAGTGTCCGCTCTTGTTGAATCTCTTTCTCTATGATCGCACTTCATCCGAACACGCACCGGCTGCGTCCTAGGGCTTCTGCGTGTTATTTTCCCGCGATAGCCTGAAGCAGCCAGTGTCTCAGAAAAATCCGGCGTTGGCGTGAAGCGTCCTTACCACGAAAAAAAAAAATTGTTTTTTCGAGCCATCCATACCCAGGCTTTCCATGTGACGCAAGGAATTTGCTGAACTAATTGAATTTCTCAAGCTACAATACGTGGAAAAATCGTTAACTATGACCTACACGCAACCTACAGACATGATAGCACTCGCATTGTAATTCAGCTATACGAGAAAACATAATTCTGCTACACAAAAACTCAAAGAAACCCCTTTTTCTGCGTTTCCACCATTCGCAAACCAGCCGCGGTGTCCGCCATTTGCGCGCGCCGGCGCGCGGGTGTCTCGGGGGACACGGAGCGGCGCACCCCGTTCCTTGCAATACCTCCAGCTGGCGCTCGCCTCGGTCCCATCCCGGCCCACGCAAGAGGCCGCGTTTCTACCAGAAAGCCCGCCTTCGTGCATAGCGTTCGCGGCCAGCATTTGCCAGTAAACATTACGGTTACATACGTTCCAGTTGCCGGGAAGCCCAAGAAGCAGTCGGGGATCTTTGAATGCTATCGCGTTCCACTCTTAAAGGCGAAGCTTAAGCGTCCTCCAAATTTTTGTGTGTGTGCAGGATAACTTCTGGTGGGGTGCCCCGAATATTCTGAATGAATGCGCCTTCATTTCGGAGAATTCCACGTTTACTCCTTACAGTCTGTGTGCTTCTTAAAGGTAAGCGGATGCATAGGAATGTTTGTTCGCTGTTCGAGTCAAGTCTGACGGCGGCTGTTCATAGAATCGACATATGCTGCATTTCGTCTAAAAGAAGCGATTCTGGCATATAATGGGTTTCTTTAAAGGAATGTGAGACCTCGTTGCGCGGTTGAGCACCACCGGGGCGTGGGTTCAACTGCCACTCGAGGCGACCGCACTCCGGTGCATCCGAGATGCAAAAACGCTCCGTTTCGCAAGATTTCGTTTAATGCCAAAAAAAAGGGCCAAGTTGTCAAAACATAACCCGAACTCACCAACACGACATCCGAGACAGTATTGCTAACGCAAAGTATTAATTGTTAATTAATTAATTACGACCAAGTCTAGAAGTGAGGCGAAGGAAAGAATCGGAGCCAGGAAACTCCGAAAGTTGAGTGAAACGAAGAGACGCGGTCCATTTTGTCTTTGATGACGAGGCTAGCTGAAACTGTACGATTACACCGGCGTTTCTAAGGTTCGCTGGTCCCAAGGAAACTTTGTACACATGACTATCGCGTATGCGTGTGTGTGGTGATTGCATACGCAATTTGTGTGTTTATGTGATCATTGTATATGTCATAATTGTCACCCAGCGCCTGGAGTAGCATGCCAGGCGATCAACCACGCGAGCATCTCCAGCATATCGTTAAGAGATTGTCTCTATCTCTCTGCGCCTGAGTGAAGAAACGAGCGATGGGAGTTTGAGAAGTACACAAACAATTAAACAAGGAAGACGGCGGTCGCATTACAACAGTGTCTGCTGTCGAAATGAGAAGGGGGTGGTCACTATCGTGAGCTACACGAGTGCGCCAGCGAGCAGTCGGCGCCGGTGCCCAGGCAAGAGGAGGGAGCACGAGGTACAATGGGCGAGATGAATCAAGCGCGCCCTTTGGGAGGATTATGCAACCCGAAACCACGAGCAAAGGAGAAGGAGATGGAGAACGACCACCTATTGCAATGCGCTTACTCGCGATAGTTGCAGGTAATAGTCGACTGCAATTACGGTGTCAGCAGATAAGCAACGCTCGCTTTCTCTTTGAGAGGCTTGCGCAACATTACTCCAAAGGCAGAACCAATGTTACCGAAGGTTAACAAAGTTAGAATATTCAGGGAAGAGGCGACATCTAGAGGAGAAGAAAATTACGTAGCATGTGAAGTGACATGAGAAACATCTTGAAATATAGCGCAACGTTCGTCTGTGTTCGTCTTCCTTTCTGTAGTGCCACCCTGTTGCGCTATATTTCAAGATGCTTCTTATGTCAAAATACCAACTAGCGCAGCATTCAACTCTTTTAATGTGAAGAGAGATCCAAATCTGGAAATGCTTAAGAAAATGCAATATTTTGGCCAGAATAAAGTTTGTGTGTGTGTGTGTGTGTGTGTGTGTGTGTGTGTGTGTGTGTGTGTGTGTGTGTGTGTGTGACAGACAGACAGACAGACAGACAGACAGACAGACAGACAGACAGACAGATAGATAGATAGATAGATAGATAGATAGATAGATAGATAGATAGATAGATAGATAGATAGATAGATAGATAGATTGATTGATTGATTGATTGATTGATTTTGGAGATCAGGTGGAGATGTTGGAAGTATGTGATTCCTGCTGAGAGTACGAACATGACAAGAGAAACGGAAATAAATGGAACAGCCCCGATATGCTGCATAGAGGTAATGTAGAAAGAACTGCGCCACGACGGCGAATGGCAGCGAGGTGGGGGGGGGGGGGGCGAAAGCGCGCCGAAGGCGTCAGTGTGACTACCCCGAATGCGTCGCCAACGCGGCGTCGCAGAGTCGACGCGCGCCGAGCAGCTGTGTCGTGCGTTGTTAGCGCTAATGGCTGCCAAAGCTACGGTGTGTGAGACAATAAAAAGAAAGAAACGACAGAGACAACGGGAGTCGCGAGAGCGCACCCCGGAGCGCACACGTACGCCCGGGGTTGCGACAGCGCGGATAGCATATTAGACTGAGTCACACACCTTCTCGAAGATGATGAAGGTGCGAGCGCCCCACGGTGCGGAGGTGGAGAACACGACGGAGTCAGCGCGCTGATGACGGCCTCACTCTCTGCCCCGCACTCCTCGTACTCTTTCCGTCTTTTTTTTTTTTTCCGTAATTCTTCCACATCTCGTGCGCCGGTGTCCGCTGCTTTCTTTATTATTTTTTTGTGAGTGAGTCTGTATGTGCTGTGCCTGGCACCGGCGTAGTTACACTCTTTTCTATGTTTCGCGCATAGCTCACGGGAGTGCTGATACACCTGCCCGCACTTTTGCTTCCCCACTCTACATCTAACATCTCTCCCCTCAACGCCGCGCTCTCTCTCTCCCTCTTCAACGGATCAGCGAGTCCATGTCCTCTCACCCTCGGCGTTCCCGTTGTACGTCGTCGCCGATCCCCTTTACCCTCCTCCCGTCTCTCCTCCTCGGCAAACCAGCACGCGGCAGCAGCAGCAGCAGCGGTACCGGCCGCAGACGGGGCGTGCCAGAAAAGCAGCGCACCGGAATGCATCTTCATTGTGCTCCCCAGGGCGCATTACTGTAATAACCCTTAGGGGACCAACCGCATTGACCTCTCGGCCTTTCTTTATGATGGCTTGCGTTGCGCCTTCATTTTGTGCCCTGTTCTCGCGTTCGTGCGAGCAAAAGCCTAGCGAAGCAGGCGCACCACCCTCGTTCGCGCTTCCTTCCGTTACGAACCGTATAGATTTCCTTTATCTTTTCTTTTCTATTATTTTTTTTTCTTCCCACCGTTTTCCGTTCTCGCCTCCCTCCTTCCCTCTCCGCCTCGTGGCGCCCCTGTCGCACCTCACCCTCGGCTGCGAGCGAGCGAGGAACGCGCGCGCGCGAACTCTGGCTCGGGCGCGCCGGCGCTAACGAACGCGATAAATATTTACCTTAACGACCTGACGCGCGCCGGCGCCAGATAAGGCGCCGCGAGGCGTGGCAGTCCGTCATGCGCGCGGCCGGCCTCGCCGCCGGGATGTTTCCCGCGCAACGCAGTCGGAGAGCGAGAGAGAAACGAGCTGCAGTGTGTGTACTACGAGCGAGGCGTAGCCGAAGCCGTAGCGCAAGCCGCACGCTCGCCAGCCATGGGGAACGTGCGCTCGCGCTGAGGCGCCGCGGCCTCGACGCTTTCGGAAGTTTAGGGGAAGCGAAGGAGCAACACTCGATCATTCTAGAGTGGCGAAGCAATCGAACAAGAAACTGCATTTTCTTTATTCGGCGGAAACGTGGTGAATACAAGCGCAAGAAAGACTATGGCCTAGCTTCACTTTTTCTGAAAATCCGCACTCAAACCTACAACGACAGTGTAGGCGAGTGACGTGACAAGTGTCAGAGCATAACTTCGTGTTTGGACACGTACCTCTGCACGAAAAGATCTCGGAAACTAGTTCAAATCTCGCGTTTCCTTTCTCTAGATACAAAATTCAATATCGTCCTTCTTTTAGCAATACACAATTCACGTGTTAACAATGAACAATGCAATTTTCTAGTGCGCCTGTTTCGCAGGTGAAAACGCGGCTGAAGAAATGCCGCAAAGGCGAATATGGGCGCTTAAAGGGCCTCCCGCCACTAAAATTTCGGTTATCGATACGCAATAGAATTGGCGGAATGCGCGTGCGTACACTTTAATTAGTAAAGTGCAGCCTAAGGAGCATTACAGCTTAATGTATTTTTCAATGCTCTAGTGATAGGCGAAATAGAAGCAAACGGAATGTTGGGAGGAGAAGTTGCGACGAGGCGAGCTCTGTCTGGTCAATTCTGGCTGCGGCAGGCGAATATCGATCGGGCGATAGTGTGACGCTGCTCGCGTGCTTAGACTTAGGCGCACATTAACGAGTCCCAGGTGGTCTAAATTAGCCAGGAGTTGCGCACTACGATGTGCTTTTTAAAATCAGATCGCGATTTTGGCAATTCAAACGTCCAGGACGTAATTGAGGCTCATATCAGGTGGCGGCTTCGCGCGCTCTGCGTTTGACGGCAATCCCGGATTTGTTCGAACTCCTGGTGGCTATTATCGCGCAGCGTGTGACGCGAAGTCGGCGGTTGTGACGTCATTTCTGCTCGCGGAAGGAATGGCTACTCCGATAGGAAGGGCGCGCGGGCCTTCATTCGAATTTCCTGCTGTTACGCACTACGAGCAAAAGGATACGAACCCCAGGATCGTCAAAAAGCTGAACGCATTCGTAATTCAGGCGCGCAAAACTGAAACTGAGGAGTGCTTTGGAAAGCTGTAGTGCCAAGTTTGGACTGCGGTCCACAATGTCAACTTACGATCATATGCAGAGAAAAAGAAGATATCGCCTTTATCGTGGTATCACTGATATGACCACTTTTACTAAGCGGTGTAATTCTTATCACATACAGCGCTGGATCAGGGGGGAGGGGCTAAGGGTGCTGCATGTGAACGCCTGCTTTGGCGCTAGTAACGGACAGACGCGGCACGCGTCTATAAAAGGAAGTTGATCGCGGGCTGCGATTCAGCCCCGAGCCGCCGGTTAAGCTTGCATAAGCCCGCCCGCTGAGGAGCTCCCTGGGGACGCACCACTCTCGGCCAGCCACCGACCATCCAGGCAGCGTGCGCCAGTCATCGGGACGGCCACCGTTGGACGCCTGCGGTCGCGTTGGACTGACCAAGTGCGCGGTGAACAATTAGCATCCATTCACGCGAAAAATGGGGGCGAAATGCGAAAACACCCGTGTAGTTAGATTTAGGTGCACGTTAAAGAACCCCAGGTGGTCAAAATTTCAGGAGTCCTCCACTACGGCGTGCCTCACAATCAGAAAGTGGTTTTGGCACGTAAAACCCTATAATTTAATTTTTTTATTCATGCGAAAATGCTCGGTCGGAAGCATCAAAGTGATACGTCTAAACTAAAGGCGAAGCTAGAAAGAGAAGAGCGTGAAAAGAAGCTACCAAAGATGACAAAGTGCCTACTGAATGCAGCTTCGCGAAGCAGTATGATTGTTCTACACGGAGTCCGTGTCAAACTCCCAATAGTACCGACTGTGCTTCTGTGGAGGACTTGCCAACTCCATCCCCGCGGTTTCCTGGCAAGAAGCAAGGTTTGCCTCATCTTGGTTGCCTGGATCCTGTGAATACGGTGCCAACTTCGGTCGTCCATATTTCTGAGCAACCGACGCTAACCGAGCCCTGTCCTGTCCCTGAGTCAGCAACGTCTATGCTACTCGGCCGGGCCCCTGCCACAGAGCTGCAGGTGTCCGATCCACCACGCCCGATTTCTACTACTGCTCATCAAAAGGTGCCAAACCTCCCCGATGAGCCTCCTTCTACTGACGAGTTCCAGGAAACTACACTCCAAGTACCGACTCACTGTCATTAAAAGTGAACATATGTGTTGGTGTTTACAACAGCACGCGTTTCAAGCAAGTTTTGTTGTTTTCCTTATAATAATAACAATACTAATAATCCCGTTGATAGCACTTCGTTCTTTTTAATTTGGTGGAATTAAAATGATCATGGCATATTTCCAGTAGCGTAGCAGGCGACGGGGGGGGGGGGGGGGGGGGTCTGTATAGGGAAAGAGGGCCTGCATGCGCATTAGCCCAGGGCCCCCATTTTTCCTAATCCGAACCTGATCACACAGGTGTAATACAATGCGGCAGCGATCGACACCACAGGTCTACACACCGTGATTGCCTATTTCTAATGTCCGAACCTAGTAAGGCGCCAATTTAAACGATCTCGGGTGACAGCGCATATGTACAACGAAGTTGTGTTCAACAGTGACGAAATCGCACCATAAGAAGAGACCGAGAAAGGCAAACGCGACACAACAGAAATTCAGTGCTATTATCCGTTGCCCTTCAGTCTTCATGCGTTCCCTACAATTTCAGAGAAAAAAGAAACTTAAGTGTTACAGCAGTACAGAGAAGTACATGTACAGGTGCCGACAAAAGTGGTATACATCACGCAGCGGGAGCCGGAGCAGCGGCGTCGCTCGGCATTTTGGCGAGCTGAAGCACGAAACATTGACACGAGTCAAGCGACATGCCTGCAGATAATAAAGAGCACCCATTGGCTGTCTCGATCCCAGATGCTGCCTGTAGATGGCGTTGCGATGCAGTTTGCCGTAGAGTTACTGTATGTGCTACCGCAGGTAGCAGAGTTGCGCGTCTGTTTTATCACGCCGCTAGCGCCTCTATTGGCAGAACGTCATCACGTGGTAGCCAAGCAACCGTGTATTGCGGAGAAGCAGATGTTCGGGCCAATTTTTGTATTTCCCGACGCCGCCGCTGCAGCGAACTGGATTGACACAAGTTATCGCCAGTCAAATTCAAATCCAATCCGGCCGATCTTGCCGTTCGCTGTCCACGTGCGTGCTAGCTGCGTAGCAACAACGCAACGTGCGCAGCGCATCTCACGTTTGTGTCGTCGGCCTGCCTCGTGACACCTTACTGCAGTAATTGTTTTTCTTCCTGTGTAAAACTAGTGAAGGGTGTTCAGGTAAAGACACCTGAACAAACAAATTTTCAGCCAACTGCCTATTGCGTCAAGTGTGTATGAGATGAAATTGCTTGACTAACAGCTACGTGCTTTTTGGGCTGTGCTAAAAAAATTCACAGCTGGAATATTAAAAGCTACTGCAAGTCTGGATTTTTTTAAATAATGGAAGCACGTAGAGTTATACAGAAGATTTAGCTGGAATTACCAGTTTTTTGCATGTGATTCACCACACTGCTTTCACAGAAGTGTCGTAAAAAAGCCAGCTCACATTTTCATGATTATGCACTGCTTGGGTTGTTTCTGAATATGAAAGAGGTTACTACTAAGTAAAGATATTTAATCTACTACAGCTTATGTGAACCAGGATGCAAGAGGAATGAATGTCGTCATTTAACATACGGTAAGGGCCTAACTGTGTTTTGAATTACTCCCTATAATGTAGCTATGCCAATCCTGTGAGAAAAACTTTCGCTATACACTCCCACAGAAGGCTACTTTTGGAATCCCTGCAGTGAAAAGGCACATAATGAAATCACACTTGCAGGTGTAGCTGATATCCATTGCTTGCTGGTAGATGGATATGTTCCTACACAAGATCTAATGGGGTACCAGAGTCGAAATAGCAATGGTTGGTCATTGATTCACCAGTAATATTTTAGACTGGCTACATGTTGAGAGTTATGGCACATAAGCAAGTATGAGCCTCATTATATTTAGTAGCGCCACTTGATAAAGCTCACTATATCAAAATATTTGCACGCGCATATACTAGTCTTTGTTTTTTTCTCTGAAATTCGCATTGTGATTTTATTGCCAAAAAAAGAAGTAGTTGCGGCTCGGTGCTTTTTGTTACTGTTTACATGCTAAAAGAGCACTGCACTGCTCTTAGTAGCGTATTTATCTCTGTTGAAACAAAACCTGAGTGCCAAGCAGTATTCAAGCGAAGGAAAGTTATTGAAGTATCTGATTGTTTACCTCAATTATTAAAGTTTGTCCAGTTTTTAATACGCTATCTTATTTCGAACCTTATACTACCTTGTGAAGTAGCTTTTTCGCACGAAAATTTTGTAGGATTTCCGGAATCTACAAAATAACATCGCCATATTCCCTAAGTTTATTCGGTGAGATCTAATCGTTACCGTCGCGATTCACGAATGCTGCATCTGATCGGCGTATATAGAATACACAATCTATTCTAGATACGCGAGTGCCCATACGTTATTAGGGCGGAGAAAGTGCACAGGTGAATGCAACTCCAAAAAAAAGCTAATATACGCGCTGCATCTTACGCCGCGCGCTAAAAAAGGGCAGTGCCTTTTTCTTCACAATCTAATCAAGTCAGCTGTTTCGATGCGCTTTGTTTGCGATTAGGCGGAAAAGCGGTGCACAAGCGATGCAAAAGCGCCCACGGTCGATCGACGATACGCTAGGCATGTCGCCTGCAAAAACGGAGTGCGGCTTCGCCGCATAGACTTGGTTGCTTCTCAGGCAAGATGGCGGACCTACGCGCAACTCTGCTACCTACGGTAGCATATACAGTAACTCTAGTTTGCCGTTGCTCCGGCTCCCCGCTGCGTGGAGTATATATACCACTTTTGTCGGCATCTGTACATATAAGTTATATGTGCTTCACGCTTTTTATGCCACTGGGCAAACTTTTGAACTTAAATAAAAAAAATCAGTGCCCTTCCACTCTGTGAAGAAGGATGACCAGCGAAGTTGTGTATGTGGCCCCCTTAATGGCGAACTGCACCTCCACCGCGGGTCGGCCCGGCATTGCACTATCTTCGGGATGGGCACACGTACGGGGCAGTTTTGTGTCTACACACAGACACGATCCTTGGGGAACTAGCCCTTAACAGCTTCGTTGTAGAAAGAGAAGAAGAAAAAGAAGAACGAAACATGGCGCCATGAGGTGAACACTTGCGTATCGCCAAACCGAAAAAAAAAGGAAGTTGATCGAATTCGAGCAATTTCACTGTATTTTCTTTTATAGCGCCTTGAATCAGAGCGTTTTCTTCTTAGCCCTTGTTTCAGAACGTTCGATGAGAGTTCTACTCAACGTCATCAACAATATACTAGCACCATTTACAAAAATATCGTGGCCAAACAAAAATATAAAAACATAAGGAGTTATCCGTTAATTTCAATGAATATTGGCTTTCTCGGCGGTTCAATAAAGTTTCTCCCTATTCCCGACGGAGACATACGCACCGGAAGTAATCGCGCGGTGCGTTCAGAACTTGGGTTGGTTGGCGTGATCACGGCAAGCCAACCATCCCAAGGAGAGAGAAGATGCCAACGCACGACCACGCCGAGTCACAGTACACGCGCGCTTCGGCGCGCCATTCTGCGAAGTCGCCTCCGGGGAGCACACGCTTATGTGTACGCACACACACACTGCTCGGAAGCATGCAAGGACGAACCAGCGCTGACCACAGCGCTCTCAACGACCGACTCGTCAATACGCAAACAAGAAGAGAAAATGCTAGCCAACTGATGTAGCCAAACGTGGCGAAAGCCCCGGCTTCTGTGTCGCGGCAAAGAAAACGCGAGCTTTTTTCCCGAGCTCCGCACATTGCGCTCGCGCGAAAGACCCGGGAATGGCGAGAGCCCACCCACGCGTACTAAACGCGGGCTCTCAGAGGTTCGGGTAGAGCGCGCGGGCGTGCGTGTGTGAGCACGGCGCGCGGGCGCTGGAGTGGAGCGGAGGATGCACTGTCTTTCTCATGCCGTTGGTTGCGTAATCACCGCAAACAATGGCTGCAATCAGAGGCAGCCTCGAGGGAGCGGAAAATGAGCTACAATAGCGGTGCGCGAGCGCCAGCGAGTGAACGAACGAAGGAGAAAACAAAAGAGGCCGCCGAGCAGAGGGATGGAGGGAAGGAAATAGAAAAAAAAGAAAGGGGAGTGTGGCCAGCATCCGCCCTGCGGGAATAAAAAGTCGCAGCTAGACGCGACGAACACGCGGAGCGCGTCGGTAACCCATCACGCCGAAAGGGTCGGAGAGAACAAAGCCGGGGAAACAAACAAACAAAAAAAGCGCTAAGCCCGGAGCGAGAGTGCGAGAGCACAGTTTGAACGAGCAGGTGTCGAGAAGGGAGTCGAGCGAGAGACAAAGCGGAGAAAGAGAACACGCGTTACAGAGCGCCGAGAACAGCGGCGGTGTGTTCGGGAGCACCGACGTAAAACCAAAGCGGCGGCACCGGCGGGCCCGAAGCCTGTTCGCGTGCAGATAAAATGAAGCTGCACCTCGGCCGCCCCTCCCCCCCCCCCTCCACCTCCCCGCGACTGCCGCACTCGCTCCTTCGCGCAGCGGAGACGCGCTCGGAAACGAAACAGAGACGCAATGCGTACGCCCCGTCATCGTCGCCGCCGAAAACGACGGCTCGAAAAACAGAGCGCGTTTTCGGTGCCTTTCTTTCGGCCACCGCGCTCGCTGATGAGAGGCCACCCGGCGAAAGAACAAGAGGCGGGTTAATTAAACTCGGCTTCAAAGCAGCCGGGCTCGGGGGGCCCGAGTCGCACGCACACCGCGTGTAGCTCCGGCGCGCCTCGGGGGAGCGCTTACACTTGCCGCCGTCGCCGGTGAGCGCGCGCGCATAATAAAGGCGGCGACGTAGGGAAAGGAAGTGGCGCCTCGTCGTCGACTGCTGCTTCCAGCTGCGCAGGCCGAAAACGCCAGAGCGGGGGGCGCAACGTGGGGGCTCGGGTGCCCGGTCGCCGAGCTACGTGTTACGCGGCTGTTCCACCGCGCCCGTGCAGCGCGCGATCACTGCGCGGCTTAGTGTAGCGACGCGTGCTGCATACGCGCAACTTCGAAGGAGGGGGTGTGGGGAAACAAAACTAATTGACAAAGGCATCCCTTTATTACGCGTCTCGTTTTCCTAGCTCAAGTACTTAGATTCAGCCTATATCCGCGTTCGTGCTACACCCATTGCTTAGTTCCACTGCGGTATCGACGGCGGAAACGGAATTGAAATGTCTAGTACAGATGTCCAACAAACAACCGACCAAGTTATAGCATCAAAAAAAAAAAAAAAAAAAAACGATCGGAAAGCGAAAGTTCATCAGGCCACCGAAAGAAATAATTGTTCGCGCACATGTGCACGCGTGCGTGTGTATGTGCGTGTGCGTTTAATGTGTCTCTCCCCCTTTCACTCTATTTTTATCCCCCTTAACCCTTCCCCCCGCACAGGGTAGCCAAGCGGAACTACCTTTTATTAACATCCCTGCCTTTCTATACATCCTCTTGTCTTGGTCTCTCGGTGTTTCTTGTTTTTTTTTTCTTGCTATAAGCCTCTTTTGACAACATGAACCAACAAGCCCATGTCACTAACGGCGCCAAGAAATGACATTAAATTTCTTCTGCTCTGGCTTTGACTAGCAGTTTGAGCTTTCTGAGCATACCCCCATGAAAGAATAAATAAATGCACTGCATCTACGTTTACCCTTACTAAGGCGGATTCATAAAATATCTGCCGCAACAATTTGCTGCAAATGTTGGTACGCTTGTATTTTCGCGTATTGTCGCCACCAGAATGCAACCGCCCCTATAAGTATCGAATCTCTCACCTCACCTCGCGCTCAGAAGCTGAATGTAATAGGTGTACTCAGTCGCTCAGGCGGCGGGTTCTAAGGTCCACTACCCTAACGGGCTCTGTCCGTTTCCCAGATGGCTACGCAGTAATTTCATTGCGTGTTGCACAACGTGAGACTCGAAACAAGGACCAAAAGATCGACGAGCAGCTGAATGTATACGGCAGCCGATGCAACCTGCCAAATCACAGCGACCTCCAAGACACCTCTCGCTTTCCCCTTCTCCGCCTACGAACGAAGAGGGCGCTGCAGCGGCGGACTCGCACGCGGGAAGACTCGGCCAACGCGGCCACAGATGGCAAGTTTCTTCCCCTCGCTTTCGAAGATGCCACCCATCGAGATGGCGGTAGGAGAATCCCCGCTCACGGACGGCGGCGGTTCCTTCCTGCGTAAGCCTTCTTCTTTCTTTTTCTTTTTTTTTTTCATATATCTCTCTACGTCTCGCTCCCGTCGGAAAGAACCCGTGTGTACTTTACGATCGCTGCCAGGGCGCGCGAGACAAGCAGAAGCAGCAACAGCGGTGACACCAAATGAGCATCAGCGCCTTAACGGTTTGGTCAGCGACGAGAGAGAGAGAGAGAGAAAATCGGAGCGCAAAGATACACGGCCGGAGGCAGAGAGGCGGCGGGCAGACGGAACGATTTATACCGGAACCGCAATCCCGGCCCGCCGGTTATACAGCCGTGCCATGCTGTCGGCAGCGGTGGGCGCCGGGGCTCGTATTACAGGCCGGTCGGCGGCAATTCGTTGCCGAAATAAATGGCCGCCGACAGTTTCTTTCCTTCCCATCCGAGCAACGCGACCCACGCTTGAAGCCAACTCGCAAGGACTGGACGACGGAGGTGGAGGCGCAGACAATCTCGCTCTGACGACATCGCTTTCCTTCGTCCAACTCAGTCCTGCGCTGTTTGCCGCCGGATCGCTGGCCACGGCGGCTTTCCTTCGCGTCCCTTAATTTCGAACACTGGCGCGGCACAAGGCCGCCTATCGATGTGTAAGAACGCTACCTGTTGCGGTTGTTCCCGCTCTTCGACCTTTTCGCGTGAAGGAAATATAAAAGAGAGTTCTTGTTTGCAGCGTTTGCGCACGGCCTCGGGCAATTTAAGTTGCTCCGGAGTTTTTCTCACTCCTATCCCACCGCGGGCTTCGGTGTATACCTTCGTCCGAAAGCGCCTTCCTTAATTGCCCACCACGCCGTTAAGGAAGAAACGGATCCACCTTAATTAATGACCCCAAGGGCCGTTCATTACTAGCGTAAGGGTTATCTCTTAAAAAACAAATATTTTTTAGCAGCGTAATTACCACGCACGATAAAGTATTTGTGAAATTGAAATTCGCACGAACAGAAAGCATAACGGCGAAAGGTAAGCACGCCCTTTTGCAGATCGCACCAAAGACGTTATAAACCGCATTTGGATGATGAGGTTTGGTATCGGTCGTTTTGCTTGACTCCGCGATTATATACGCGAACTTCAGAAGAGAAGAAAATCTGGCATGAGAAACGATCGAGACGAGTTATTCCCGCACATGTTTTTTTGTTGGTTCCTTTTTGTTTACGTATGGATCCAATATTCTCCGACGTCCTTTAATGCCATGGCTGTTTCTTACTCTTGCTTGCTTTACAATCACTTGCTCTCCGGAAATATCTCATTCCTAATGACATACTCCGTGATGATAACGCATTACGCGTGCTCTAACAGATCCGAGAAAGCGGCCGCTTCGAGCTAATATTGCTTACAACATCTGTTTCAATCCCAGCATCATGTTTTGCATAACGTTGGGTCCTTACGTGCTCACTTGCGTCGGAACTGCTGCCTTTATGACGATACTGAAGTTTCAGCGACGAAAAAAAAGTAGGTGAGCCAGCCTGCCGAGGCACCAATTTGAACGTCTACAAATCAATCTCTTTCAATCTTACCTATGCCTGCAAGGTTCACGTGAAAAGCTAGTTTACAGACAGCGACATCTGACAACGCGTACTTCTGAAAAGTTTGTGACCATACTGAGCAGAGAAAATGCAACGCTGTTCGCGTGTGCTGGAAATCGCGTATGCGTTCACGTATGCTGGAAATCCGAACGGCAGGTTGAGATCGGAGGCTGCGAAGATTTTAAGCTTTTTCTCGGATACCACGGTCCGTAAAAGATTGACGCTGATTGTACGTACATGTAGCTATAATTTTCGTGTATATATGTATTGAGCAATTTTAACTTGTTTATTTGAAAAATAGAAGATACTCTAAAGAAACCGCGTACGTCAACATCATTTTATATCCTACTCACATCATATCATCAAAGCATAGCGACACCTACACTGTTCGCCCAATGAAGAGTTATCGTAACGTCACGGTAACGTGACGATATATATCACAAATACACTGGTACAACATTAGGACAAGCAGTATCGCAGCTCCAGAAAGCGAACGGATAAGACATCATCAATTGCATTCTCACTGCGATATTTTTTTATTGCTAACTGCATATTTAACGAAATGCTCACGATACAATCGCATCTCAAGAAAGAAAGAAAAGAAAAGAAGATGGAAAAAAGACAGAAAAAGAAACAGGAGAAGAAAAGAAGACACCTGCCGCGGTAGGAAAAGGCGCGCGTGGATGGGAATACAAGACGGGGCCCGTTTCCGAACACGCATCTCTGTAACACATCCGAACATCAGTACAATGTAAAAATGTTTACTCCCTTAAGGCTGTTTACTTGTCGCACTGGCAACTTTACCGTTAGGACCTTACAAAAAGTTTGCAGAAGACGACAACGGAACTCTAACTAGATGTGCGATGAGAAAAGACGAAGTTGAAAATTGTGTAATCATTCTGACAGAAATATCCGACAAAAGAGTTTCATATCCCTCCCTGCGAGATTCTCCTGTGGGATATTTCAATTCGCCCAAGGCTGTTAGAATGATTACATAGCTTTCAACTACGTCTTTTGTCATCGCACGGCGTCAGAACAACGGCCTCAGTCCTCGTGGTGGACGCACGGATGCCGCGTCCACGAAAACGCAGCTTCTTTTGCTAGGCACCGGATATTTCGCCCCTATTTCGGGTTCCTGGCGAAGAACGGAAGCTTACCGAGCAGCTTAATCCGGACAGCTTTATGCGAGGGAAACACGCGGCGCGGTAAATTACGGTATGCTTTCAGAACGCCAAACGGAGTAAGCACGAAGGCATCGCCGGCCTATTCTTATATGCTGCGAAAAAATATCGGAGCAAGGCATCTAAATCTCATTCTGTTGGTGTGGTAGTACAGTCATTCTTCCGAGAAATCCCTCGCACAATGCCGCCGACCACCCAGATAATTCTTTCGAGGTTAAAGCCACTCCAAAGAGGCGTAAAAAAAGAAGAAGAAGAGAGAAAAAAAAAAGGAGAATAAAGTCGTTCGCTCTTGTTAGGCGTGTTTTGTTCTTTTACCAGGCGTGTTTAAAGAGATGTTGATGCCAGTAGGTGGTGCCGGTAACTACTCTTCTCCCATATGTGATAAACGCGCGCAAAACGCTGCGAATATTACAAAGTTAAAACATAGAGCGCTGGAATTGGTTATGAAGTTCACAACATGCCATCTTTCTCGCTGTAGTCGCAATTAAACGAGGCGGGCCTGTCCAGCAATACATTAGCGGTGCCCTGCACCGAGGTTTTGATGCACGTTATAACGTGTAAACAAACGTTTCAACGTGCGTTCATTGCAATGTGCCCAAATAAAAGCGGAGCGCTCCATTAACACAAGTTAAGCGCTGCCACAAAACATTAACAGCTTCAATCAACCCATCGTTGTTTTAGCCGATAGCGCAGTAACATACGCAAGATCATCCGGGCATATATACGGGTATCATCATTCACATATGGTCACATCATGAGAAACCACTAACTGTGCTCCTGTGTTGCGGTGCACTCGCCACTTTCACAGGCCGTATTGCTGCAAGAAGTAGTCGTCGTCGGCTGCAGGAACGCCTTCGTTGTCCTTCTTTCCCTAAATAAAGCTTTAAGCGAAAGAAACGCCATGACCTAGATAATAATAATAAATATGCGTGGTTCGGAATTTGGTTCGAAATTCTTTTTGCCAAAACGATGTCCAACGCCGACGCGGGACGCCGACGCCGGTGTACGACACGGGCTCCTTAACGCTATCCCGTTTTAGAAAGAACAGTGCAGCGCAGGGATTACACTGATGCCAACCATCTTCGCGTACGCACCCGTATGTAAGGCACTCGTGCAAGGCGTTTCTAGAGTACAATATTATAATTTCGGCGCTCGCACTGTATGGACCGAAGGGTTCGGCAAGCTACACACACGCCTCCTTTCATCGGACCCGCAAAAGTGAAAATGAGAATTGAATCCAATAGAAATCAAAGTGGAAAGATAGTAAAAAAACGCACGCACGCACAACAAGAAGAACCCGACCTCCCGTAAGGGTTAGAAGCACGTTTGCAAGAAGCTGTGCTGAAGACGATCGAGAACTGCGCATCTGAAACAATGAAAGCAGGCGGACACAAAAATGCTCTCGCAACCCGACCTTCTTTTCGTGTTCGTTTTTTCACATTTTCATTGCGGCCTTTTGTGCTTGGAGTACACTGCACGACGGGTTTTCTTTAGCGTCAGCTTAGAGAAAAATTTAAAAAATAATGACAAAAAGCTGCCTGATTCTTCGTTTCGCCTTCGGCCACTAATTTCACCGTCGACCAGTTCGAATCGCTGATGTAATGGAGTCCCTGGGGCCATTATTGCGCAATGGGACGTGGTGTAGCCAAAGGAGCGGCTGAGAGTGAAGAAAGGGTCCTCCGTCCGTAGGCGATACGCGTGGAAGCGGGCAAACAGACACCTTGCACGATCTCCGCGGTCGTGGAAGAGAGGAGGCCGAGGGGTCTTGGAATGAGCGGGGAGCGCATCACTCGGCCGTTCACTGGGCTGCCGCAGACTCCGGTTAACACTAAACTTTCTTTCTCCGTCTTGCTCTGCTAGCGCAAGCAGTTGCGCATTGAAATCGCGGAAACGTACACATGACGGCGCTGCTCTAACCGTGCGCACGTTTTCGCTTTCCCTGCAGCCCCGAGCGAAGCAAAATTAAAGCGAAACCATAAGTTAACGCCAGAGAAAAGCACGCTCGGATCGCCGCGATTCGAAAAATAGCTCGAGGTGCTGTTCGGAGGCAGCGGAGGAGCGGGGATAAAGGCAGTGGCCCCTTCACCGCTCCAGAGGCCACCGGCGCGATAGAGCACGTAAAAACATCAGCCCCCATCCCCCCTTTTTTCGTCCTGTTCGGCGGCACCACCCGGCTCCTGACGGTATATATACGGATTATACGCGGCCAACGGACAGCGCCTCGAGGAGAGCGGATTTATTTTCATTCGGCCTTAGTGTGTTTTTTTTTTGGCCAGCCTCGGTCGGTCCAGCTTTTTTTTTCTTCTTTCCTCTCTCTCTTGCGCAAAGAAGCCGCGCCAGCGGCCAGCCTGCTGCCCACCGCTGCCGCCACCTTCTGTTCCTCCGTCGCAGTTTTTCTTTCCACCGGAGTTTTTCGCTCGCGTCCATTTTCTCACTTTGTCTTGCCTTTACTTCCAGTCTTTACCTCCACCCTTTTTCTTTTTCTTCTCGTCTGGATGGTTTCCCCTATACTGTTCCGTTCTCTCCCTCCCCTCTCTATCACTCTCTCTCTCCAACCCTTCAATACTTCGTTGCCCGTTGTTTCCCATCCCAGCCGTGACCACCTCGCCCGAGAGGTTCTCCTTCTTGCACACCCAGTCAGCGCTTTACTTATTTATCACTCTATTTCCATTGCCCCCTTCTAGAAGCTTGGTCTCGCGGGCAACGCTTTCCGTGCCAAGGGGTTATTTGTCTCTCGCCTCCTTCTCTTTCTTTCGTTTTTTTTTTTTTTCGTCCACTTTTGTATGAGTCAGCGCTTTCCACATACTCAACTTACACCCGGTGCTCTTAAACTATCGTCCAGTGCATACAATACTCCACCCTCGACTCCAGTAAGTGAACGGCAGTGTTAACCTTCGACTGAAGTGCTCAGAGGCACTTCGACAACAATGCTCCCCGGCGATTCATAAGCTGAACTTTCGTAATCGAGGCGCTCTCGCCTTGTACTTGGAGACACTGGCACGGAAGCGTGTTTGGCAAGCAACTCTTTGTAGCAGAAATCGTCGAGAAACGTTATTGAAGCGCAGTGCGCCATTCTTTCGAGAGTCGGCGCTGTCCTGCGCAGAAACCATAGGACACATTTTTGTTAACATGCAGCATGTCGCGGTATTCATCCCGAGCTCAATAGGCGGTGTCGAAAGCATGGCGGCTATGACGCGTTTGCGGTTCCTGCAATGGCTTCCGGCGCATACAGTCTGCAAAAGCATCACCTTCGAGATCTACATCTGTTGCTCCAAGGAAGCGGTTGCTGGTTAGTGGATTTGAACACTACTTATGAGGACGTAGTAAACCGGTAACCCCGCCTGAAGCCTTTGCATTTTAAGAATAATAGAGGAAAGCGTAATAAATCTGCGGTTGAGTACAGTAAAAGACGGATTGAGTATTGACGGATCAAAGCCAGCGAACATAATGGAATTTCGGGCAAGAATTATGTATCATGTTTGATCGTTCGTTTACATAAGCAGTGGGTTTTAGGACCGATAATAGGCGCAAGAGAAAGGTAAAAACAACCATTTCGGTGACATCAGTCACTTCAAAGGAGAGCTTGGGGTAGGCGTCTGATCAGTAATTTTTATTTCGCATAACGTTATTTTTGCACGGCACCGCCACATTGGTCCGAGGTTGCAGTCCCTGAGGCGCTTATGCCCTTGGAAGAGAACACAAAAGAGGATATACCTACGGTGCTCAGAGGCGTACAGGCACCATAGACATATTCAGTGCAGTTAGGAACATGGCGTGTCATCTCGTGCTTTAAAAAAAAACTTTTATTAGTGATCAAACGCGAAGTTGATACAATTAACTATACGTTATCTTATACGTAGTCTGCGGCTGCTGCGAAGACTGATATTGAATGATATATATGCGGTTAACGCAAGGCGTTAACCGCAGTGTTTGACGCTCCAAGGCAACATTGGCGCTATAAGAGACAACATGGTGGAGCTAAATCCCGGATCAATTCCTGCCACCTAGGTTTATTTGACGGCCACCGACAAAGTCGTCGTACTTTCGCATTCCGCCGACCCCATCGGAATGCGGCCACCGTGGTCGGGAATTGAATCGGCGACCTTGTGCCGAGCGCCATAACGCAACTGCAACTGAGCCGCCATTCAGAGAAGCCGACGGAAGAGCTTCCTGTCGACACCCGCCAGTGAGCGCAGGCGCTTAGACACATAACACAAGGGATGACCGCAACATGCAAGTGGACGTAATTTAAGTGGGGCCCCGACGAATGACGTCACGACAAGACCTATTCAAGGCGCTGCGTTCTTTCTTAACCGCGAATGGCATATAAATCTGCAGGGGCCTTCGTCTTCCCCGTGAGAACGTCGCAAGAACTTGGTGGGATAGTGAAGCGCAGCTTCGCAAATGGACGTCGCGAAAGACGCATTTTCGAAGCTCCATCGCGCACGTCCCTGGAACGAAGCGCTGAAAGCGAGGAGAGCTCTGCGTACTTTCCTCGTCAAGACGGATGTACGGAACAGACCCGCTGCCCATTTTTCGAGGTTGCATCCCAAAGCCCTCGCGGCCCGAGGCTGTGGCAAATATTACTCGACGGGGAAGACGCTGGCTCTTGTCCGAATGCGGGCCAAGTGTTTCAGGATAACCACGTGCATTCAAATCTCACCACAGGGTTCTAGCGTGTGTTTTTTGAATGCAAATAAAACAGGCTAACTGCAACTACGTAGGGAGTGACTGGGGCGAGGAGGGGGGGAGGGGGGGGTCATTGCACATTGCAAAAGGGAGGGAGCCGGCCAACCGAGCGCTCTTATTCAGACGCGCGCAGGAGCGCAAGACGCTGCGAAGAATAACAAGTTAACAACGTAAATAATAATGATCACCGTACGCATATGGCGTTGTTCACGTGCAGGGGAAACACCTAATTAGCATACAAGCGGTCGCAGCAGCTTAAATATGCAGTGAAGAGGTGCGCAGTAACTGAAGATCGCTGGGAGAAGCCTCCATTTGACAGAAAATATGCCGATGATGGTGGGGAAGGCGAGCAGACTAATATTTCTTTAATAGATATCGTCGCTTTACGCAACAGCGGCTAACTTTTTCTCCAAAGTAAGCAATGAAAATGTTGATGTAGGAAAGAGTGCTACGTAGGTGTTTCATCAGAAATTGGACGGTCTGCACACACGAGCGTAGCGAAGAACGCACACGCGCAGTTCTCACACTGCACTTCTCGCAATGCAGTTAGCTTCGCCGGCAGGCGTCTCCGCGTCATGGGAGGTGAGTTTTGATGTTGCACCGCACATACCCTTGAAATTCCGTCTGCAATGCAAGAAAACCTGTGCAAACTTTCCTATTGCCGCTGAATAATAATCTGCTGAATTAGCACATGAAAAGAAAAAAAAATAACAAGACATAGATAACGAAGAAGGAACGCAAAAATGCATTGCTAAAGTAGGAGAAAGGTATATAAGATCAACAGAAAGTCAAACAATGTCTTCTGTTTTTATTCCGCTGACACATATGCAACGACAGGTTTTCTCTCTCTATCTCTCTCTCCTTTTTTTTTTTATTCTCATCGCACGTACTTTAGTTTTTAGCATCGAGTCGATAAATGCACTCGGGAACCAAAAAAGACACCCCGCTATGTAAAGCCTCACGCGCATTCCTAAGGATGATGAAACATAGCAAGCAATATCACGACTACAATTGCCTGAGAACGCGATTTCTCATTTTACTGTTGCGAGGTCACGCGCGTGTTCGAGACATTACAGAGCGCGTCACGGCGACAAGAAAGAAAGAGAGGAAAGAAAAGAAGGCAAACCAAACGCCGTCGAGCCGTAGCTGTGGCCACGTTTCGTAACAACGCCGAACCCAGGCAAGCTAATACGTCTTACCCGCGCACTGCGAGAATCGATGCTGCTCTTATACAACGCTCGGCCGAGCGGACACCATCGCAGTGAGTAACTGCTTATGCGCGGCACCCCGAGCGGATATGCGCGCAAGTTCCTACAGGGTCTGGGAATTCGCAACAAGGTATAACAAAGAAGGCGCTGCGACAACCGGTTGGGCAATGCGCCGGGCAGACGACGAAGCGCTGTTAATGCCTCTCGTTCACGGCTCGTTGGCAGCGACGAACGAATCCCGCGCTGTCTCGCTTATCGACTTTCGAATGCAGATAATGCACGCGCGCGCCTCTCTCTTTTTTTTCCCCGCTTCTTTCATCTTTAGTTTTTTTTTTCTCTCTCTCTCTCTAGCCCCTATATAACCTTTTCGTCTTTCTCGTAGCGGTCATCCAACGAGACTGCGGCGGCAATAGAGACGGCCGTCTCCCTCATTTATCACGCTTACAGACGACACTCTTTTCCGGTCGTCTGCTTCTGTGCATCTCTGCAGACGGGGTTCTTGCGTAAGCCTTGTTTGTTCGTTTCACTTTCTTCTTACTCGAACATGACTACTAGAGACAGACCGGCACTCACTACTTGAATATTCTTCTTCTACTCGGTTTCGGTCGCGTGCGGGATTCTCATAGGGTTGCGTTACCAGCAGACATTGGGCGAAAATGCCCGCAGAACTCAGTCAAAATAACACGCCAAAAGGTTACTGGGCGGCATGTGGAAGCAAGGCGTGGGGCGTTGTTCAAGGCCATTTTCTTTCGACCACACGTAGCACGCCACGTATACGCGAGCTGTCCTCGCAAACCTATGGTACGCTCACGCCGCAAACGTAAGCGTTCATTGTTGCGAATTCATAATAGCCAATAAGTACGGAGAAATAGGACGCATACGACAGAAGTTCTTCTGAGGAATTATTCGACCATCAAATGCACAAAATGCGAAGAGCCCAAGAAATTCCGTTTTACGCTGAGCGAAAGCGTAAGCAAATGGAAAAGCCTGTAGCGCGTAGTAACACTTTACTGCGTGAATTTTCCGGTTTACTTCTTTTCCCCTCCTCTTCTTCTTTCTCCTTTTATTCCCTTTACCCCTTTCCACAGCACAGGGTAGCCAGCCGGTACTTACACTGGCTAACCTCCCTCTCTTTCCTCCATTTTGTCTCCGCCCCTCCGCCACCGGTGCCGCAATAGTTAAGGTAGGTACTATTGCGCAGGTAGATGGACACTGAACAAGAAGTAAAACAGAGGGAGAGATATTGGGAGGAAACGAGATAGACATGCTACGATATATGATTTGATCCACTAAAGCACATCAGTGCTTTTTTTACACGTGATAGCTTTCAAGTGTCGGGAGCGATGGCAGCGTTATCGTCTGTCGTAAAGTAAGTCACGCGACCTTCAGCAGCACTGAGCAGAGCCCTACGTAGCTTGAAAAGACAGCGTCCTGTTCATATGGCGACGACACCTAGATGTTACGCATTAGAAAAAAAAAAAAATGGCACCGAAACGAGAAATTATGCACTTTCCGCACAGTTTCAGATTCGAACAGAAGTCAACATTCTAGCCTACCCTGACGGTCATTTTCAACGAGAAAGTAAATAGAAACAAAGAAATATCTTTCACAGATATTGCGAGACGACGTAAAAAATCATCGAAGACATCGGCAAAGCTAAACGCCCACGCTAACACAAAATCGCGCTTGTGATTACGCAAGCGAGAAACCATCCGCCGCACACAAAAACGAAGGAAATAAACTAGAGCACAAGGAAAGTACAGAAATACTCAAGAAAAAAAAAAGAACTTATAACGTTCTATGTTTATGAATAATCCCATTTCATTAATACACAGGAATTTCGGATATTGCGCTTTCGACTATCTGTCGAGCTTCACCGCAATGCTCCAGCGTAACTTAATGAGCCGGATATATATATATATATATATATATATATATATATATATATATATATATATTGCATAAGATCGGGCAAATTTCAACAACTTTCAGTTAGAAGCATCGAGAAAGCACTTCCTTCTAATACCATACGTAAATAGGGCACTTTGTCGAAACTTCCCTGCTGCCATATCAAGCATTTTAATCCTGACCAGAACAGTGAGCATCATAGCGCAGCAGGGAAGCTACGGCTAAGTGCCGCAAATACGCGTGCTATTAGAAGGGCGTGGCATCTCGACGCTGGTGGGAGCTGTTGAATTTTCGCCGATTTCTTAAAACATATACGTTGTTAATGCTGCCCATTAAGTTAGGCGTGTGCATTGCGGCGAAGTTGGACAAATAGGCGAAAGTACGATGTCCCTAATTTCTGGACATGCCAATATTTCTATGACCGCTACTAAAGCCTTTAGAGAGAGAGAGAGAGAAACTCTTTATTAGATGGCAGACATTTTTTCCGGCGTGCATATGACCACTGCCACGCTACTGGAAGGAAAACGCTGACTGGAATATTCGAAAGAGAAGATGAAAAAAAGGAGGGCGCCCGAGAAACGAAGATAATCCGATAACGCGCACGTAAAGCTCCAGCCTCTAATTCCATTTATTTAGTTCGCTGCGTCGTTCCGCACATACACGCCTCCCCAACGCGAAACGCGCACGAACCCTAGGCCGAGGCTCGGCGGAGCGCCGTACGCAGCTCCGCGGACCCGTCGCGCATGTGGGAGAGAGCCGCGCTGCAAGTCGTGTATACGGGAGTCCCACGCGAGGTGGGGGGGCGGGGAAGGGGGGGGGGGGCTCGCCGCGGCACGGTGCTGGTGCACAGGCAGCCGGCGGCTCGGGAGAGGACGGAGGTTCTTCTCTCGCGGCGGAGGCTTCGGGGCGTGATCGATGCGCCGGCCAGTAGAGCCTCCTGCCACGGGAAATGACGCCCGGTAATTGATTGCCAAATAACGGCCCCGGCGCGGTTGCGCAACCGCCGCCGATGCCGCTACGGGCTGCCCCGAAGCTGCCCCGGCCATCCTCTCCGAAGCGCCGAGGGGGGGGCAACTTCCCCGCAAGGCACCACGCCCTCCGCCGCAGTCACTCGCTTCGGCTCCCTCTAGGTCTTTTTTTTCTTGTTTCCTTTTTGTTTTTACAATCCCAATGCTGTCTCTCAGGATCTCTATCAAAATTTTCTTTTACAGTGTTCATCACGGTTTTTCGTGTAGCTCGGCCACCGTACTTGGAACAAAATAAAGCAACGCAGATAAAGTTAAAGCACTACCTGTTTGCGTCGGAAGCTCAGTTATTACCGGAAATTAAATGTACAAGTGTTGTACACAAACCAATATTTTTTTACCGAACTAGCAACAGCCTTCAGTTATTATATCGTCCCCAAAGTACAAACAATAAATGATGACGTGACCTTGCGACAGAACGCCGCACGTTCATTGGTCTCTCTTACGCCGGGACATTCCCCTCTTTCTCCGAGTGATATCGCCTTGACGTAACAGCCAGACCGAACCGGTTTCATAGCGAACCGTTACCGAATACGGACCCTGGGCTGAGTTTTGTGGTATAGCTCCACGGCGGACCTAAAAGCTTAAGCAGCTCCGCTGTTGAAAGAAAGAAAGCGATCTCTTCGGCTGCGCGAAGCGGCCCAGTCAACGAAAACGCCGCGGCATGTGGTGAGACGGTTAGGTTCACTTTCGCGTTTACTGACTGACCGCACAGGGCGGAACGAAGAAGTAACCTGTATAATGTACGATTTCGATGAAGCGCCAAGAATATAATGCGCAAAGACATGGATGCCTCCAATATCGCTTAAATGAAAGTTTGCCACCGCGCTCCAAAAAGAAGCAATCCAACCAGGCCTTAGTCGTACAGTAGAGCTTACTCTACTGTTTATTATAGTGTACTAGTCCCCCGCAACGCGCCGTGTTGTGCAAAGGCCACATGCTATTATAGCCTCAACAGCGCTCGCATCTTCCTTTTCTTTTTTCTCCCAAGTTCATGCATTTTACAAAACCTCCGCGCAGGGCACGCATTCGATCCGAACACGCTACCCTCCGCGCGCGACCGCCTGATCTTAATAATAAATCAAATCACGCGACGTGATATGCCTAACCGCATGCAGCGCCCGCCCCCAGCTCTCGAAGTTTCATCTCGCTAATGGCAGGCTCGCGACGAGAGCAACGCGGGCTTACGTCGCTGCGACGGAGGAGCGAACTCACGCCACGACGTCGTCGCACCGTGGCGCCTCCTCCACATCGCACGTAGTAGCACCGCGACAAAACGGCCACTTGGGCAGGCTACGTGCCTGGCAGGCAGCGCGGCGCATCGCATGCCCGAGACGGCGACCGAGCTGCTGTTGACGCAAGCGGGGAACGCCGCTTTGGAGGAGGCCAAGCGGAGAGGGCTGTTGACTCGGCAAAGTCCAATACGGACCGCACGCCGATCGGCCCACACGGTGGTCCGCACGCCAGGTTCGGGCCGGAAACGGGCCGCCGAAGCCCGCCCCGGTCGATCCCTGTTATAACAGACCGTATTTTCCCCCGTGTGCGCCGCCGCACTCGCCTCGGGATCCCGGGCCGCCCGCCGTCTTGGCTCCGGTGGGCACGCTGAGCCGCATCGGCCTGCCGCGGCATCACCGCCGGCCGATTAGGGGGTGGCCGAGAGGGAGAACTTGGGCCGAGGGCCGCTTGAGCCGACATCAAACGCTCGTCGTTCGTGTGTGTGCGTGTGTGCGCGCGGGGATCGAAATCGGCAGGGGCACAGGCGCACGCGCGCGGCCCATTGGGTCGACACTTCGGGTCGACAGGCACGGCACATGTGCGGGGACACCTCGTGTGCCTTACAGGCTGTCCGCGAGGCGAGGTGCGCGGGATTCTCGATGGCCGGCGTTACAACGAGCACAGGTGCGTGCCGCTGGAGAGGCCGGCGCGTTGGTCTTTGCGACGCTTCGACGGGCGCCTTAATTAGGTCGGCGTTATTATCCGACCTCTCTGAAACCACTGGTGCAATAACCAGCATCTTTCAGCGAGCGTGCCCTTTCTTTAGCCGTCAACGTGCACGATTTTTGCGACGCGTGCGTGGCGTGACTCACGCGAATTACCACACTGCGTCTCATCTGCTGCGATCCCGTGAAACACCTCTTGCTCGACTCCTGGAGAGCGCTCAGCGCCAGGGCACATTCCTTCGTGCGCTATAATGCTTTCATGTGTGCGAGTATCCATCTTTTTTTTTTTTCATCATAACCGGAACATCCTCAACCCGCATCTGCTATCTGATCCACGGAGTTATATTCGACTGCTGTTGGCCTTTCAACGCGCTGGACGAGAATCAAGTCCAATGCTTATCTGCTCAATAAACAGTGGAAGGGCCATGTGACAGAGTTTATTGTCAGCATTCTGAGCTCATTAGATTGAGTCCTTGGTTGTATTAGAAACGCTTAATTAGTCTCGACGCAGCGCTGTCCAAAGCTCATGAAACCAGCGCGGGAACTTCAAGCTCGTTTTTAATGTTTGCGTCTTTTGTGACGAACCAAACAAGACGCCACTCACGGTAAAGTTAACGTTTATGGTATTCTCGAAGTGTACCTTACAAATACAGATACATTCACTATTTCTCTTTAGTGTGTTCTCACCAATACACGTTGGCAAGACGTATACAGAATAGCGTCAATGACAAATCTGGAGAACGACGTGCGCGTTCAAAAATACCCTCCGCAGACCTCAACCACACGTTGCTCTCACCTATTGCTCTCACGGAAGGAAAGAAAGAAAAAAATCTGTAGTGTACGTAAAAGACTGTTACTCCCGACTCTAACTGACCGTCCTCTAATTGAAGTCAGCGGTACGAGACGGTGCCACCAGCGCTACAATGCACGTCTGTTACTCCGGTGCTCCCGCATTCCGTTAACTGTGATGATTTTACGGACAAGATACGTGGAGGGGCACAAGCGAGTGTCAGCAAAAAAAAAAAAAACGAAAAAAAAGAAAAGATAGACGGAAGAAAATCACGCAGAACCTCCCCTGGGAGTTCTCTAGGCATGCGTAAGCACTGTGCCACTTCCTCGCTTCAATGCATGCAGTCCGGTGCTATTATCAACGTTATGAAACTTGATCCGGCCAGTACAAGAGAAAGCGCTGCGGCGATACGAACTGGTGCTGACGTCGGCGCAAAGTGCATCGATAGCGCAAGCAAAGTACTGCAGGTGGCAGGTGCGCGGATGACGTTCCGATCATTATAAGCCGTTATCGCTCCTCAGCGTCTTATCCATCCGCGCCGAACCAATATGAACCGTGATCATACTTACTACGGTGCGTATGGCGCGGCCGCGCGGACCGTGTCTTGAAAGCGATCTGCGATGCGGGAAGAGAATGACGACTGCTGATAGCTCCGCGCGCTGTGTTTTCGCCGCTTCGCGTGGAAGAGATAAGCGCGGACCCACATCTTGAAAGCAATCTGTGAAAGGGAAGGGTGAGGCGTGCGCAGAAGGTCTTCGTGAGCGCTGTATTCTCACCACTTCGTTCGCGTTGAGGCGACAGGGAGCACGAAGGTCGAAGCGCTCACTGCTGCGGGCTCCATCTCGAATGCAATCGTCTTACATGACGGACGGACGGACGGACGGTTTTTCTCATGGGGTAAGCGCAGAAATGCTTGCCCAACAACCGGGCCCAGTGGCCGTAAGCCTCACGTTCCGACAGAATACAAGAGCAACTTCTCTGCGTATAAGGGCAGGCACGGGGCAATAGACGCCGGCCGACTGATTTTTTGCGTCCACATCCGGTGACGCCTTCGGCCTGCCGCCTCTCGTGTCATTTGCGAAGAAATAACCGTTTATGAAGTTCACTTACAAGCCACACGAGGGCACCACAACATTGGGCTTTCACTCCTGAAGGCACCTGATATAAGCTCAACTTGGAGAATTTTGAAAGAGGAGTTCCGTACCTACGGAACACCAAAAAGGGGAGCGGACCGCCTACAGAATCAAAATGTCCTTTATTTTGCACCTGTGAGTGGCGTCCCAAGCCTGCTTTTTTAAAACATATATATGCATATGACGATATATTTCAGGGCTCGAACAAGTTTGTCCGGGCCTGAGCTACGAGCGAGGCAATGGCTGAACGTACCTGCCTGGAAGAACTTCCCAAAGATGCTCCTTGCCGCTGTATGACTTGAGGGGTTTTCAAGTATGGGCGGGGTAACAGTGCTCACATGATCTGCTTACTTATTGAGCGTTTGAGGCTGCTTACGTCAGTGGCAGATGGTTAAAAGGTAGGAGGAGGAGGAATAAACTGTATCAGTTGAAATGAGCCGACGGTAAAATCGTCCGAGGTGGGCGGCGTCCCTAGTCCAGGATGCCGTGGGCCTGAGCTGATAGCTTGGCCCTGCTCACCAGGCGATGCTGGTCTTCAGGGCTCGAGCTTGTCAGCTGTGCCTCCCACTGCTCGACGGTTGGTCCGGTGATGGGCGGTGTCGATGGGTTTTGTTGACATTCCCATACCATGTGGTAGTGGGTATTGGGCGTAGAGCAGAAGGCGCATTTGTGAGTATAGCTCGTAGGATACATGGCGTGTAGCAGGGTGCCGTGCGGGAATGTGCCGGTCTGTAGTCTTCGGAAGATGACCGCCTCTTCTCTTGTCAGCTGGGGATGCGGGGGTGGATAGATCCTTCTACCCAGTCTGTAGTGGCTCAGGATATCGGCGTATCTTTTCGGGACGCTATCTTGTTGGTCTACCGGTGCTCGTGAACCTGGTGGGATAGCCCGGAGAATGTGATCTCGGGTAGCGGCATTAGCCGCTACATTACCCGCCAGGGACTCGTGTCCCGGGGCCCAGACAATGTACACTTCTGGAAAATTGTCTCGTTTTTCGAGGATGCTCAGGGCTTGTTTGGAAATGCGGCCCTTTTGGTAATTTCTACATGCTGTTTGTGAGTCGGTGATAATTTTGATTAGATCTCCCTCTCGCTGTCCCGTAGTGGCCGCCAGGGCTATCGCCGTTTCTTCCGCGCAGTCGATGTCTGGAGTGCTTACCGAGGCCGCTGCTACCTCTTGTCCTTGGCCGTTGATCACGCTGATAGCGTGAGCCACTTTGTTCTTGTACTTTGCCGCGTCGGTGTATCGGACTTCTCCTTGTTTTGGTCCTTCGTAGGCCTTACGTAGAGCTTTCACTCTCGCTTGCCTCCTTTCTCTGTGGTATTCAGAGTGCATGTTTCTCGGGATGTTGGCCACCGTGATCTTCTCCCTCAGGGGTAGAGGAACCCGCTGTTTTGTGGACTCATATTCGACTGGGTAGCCCAGTCTTATTAACGTGTCCCTACCCGTGCTGGTGAGCTTGAGTGACTCTATCTGGCTCGTCTTGTGGGCCTCTACTAGTTCCTCCCAAGTATGGTGGATGCCCAGGCAGAGTAGCTTCTCCGTCGATGTCGTCGGTGGAAGCCCCAGTGCCAGCTTGTAGGTCTTTCGTATTAGGGTGTTCAATTTGTCTCTCTCGCTGTTCTTGAGACCCAGGTACGGGGTGCCGTAAGTGACTCTGCTGATTATCAGGGCTTATATTAATCTGATTGTGTCCTGCTCTTTCAGGCCGTGCTTCTTGTTTGTCACCCTTCGCACCAAGTGCGCGACTTGGGTAACTGTCGCTTGCAGTTTTTTAATGGCGGCGAGACCGGCACCGTCCTTCTGGAGAGTGAGGCCCAGAATACGGAGTGTGTCCACCTTGGGTATGTTGACTCCATTTAGTGTCAACGTTGGGTCGGGTGTCTCCTGCGGAGGCCGCCCTCTTGTCCTCTTTTTGAGGATCAGGAGCTCCAACTTTTCCGGCGCGCATGAAAGACCGCAGCGGTGTAGATACTGCTCGGTCCTGTCGATAGCTTCCTGCAGGGCGTCTTGTTGTTCGCCCGCCGATCCCGCGCACGTCCACATGGTCAGGTCGTCTGCGTACATGGCGTGACGGATACCCCTGATGTTCTCCAAGAGGTTCGGCAATCCCCTCATCGCTATATTGAACAGCAACGGGGAGATCACCGACCCCTGGGGGGTTCCTTTATGCGGTATTTGGAACTTCTCGGTCCTGAGATCCCTCAGGCCTATGGTCGCCGTTCTACCCGTGAGGAAGACCCGGACGTAGTTGTATGTCCGCCGTCCACAGTTGGTATGTTGTAGGTTGTTTAGCACTGCTTCGTGTGAGACGTTGTCGAAGGCTCCCTTCACGTCGAGTGCCAGGATGGCACTCTTGTGGAATGTGCTGAGGCCGTCGATGACTTCTTTAAGCTGAAGTAGAATGTCCTGGGTGGAGAGGTTAGGCAGATATAAAAAAACAATAACAGAAAAATAAACACTAAGTGAGCTCAGTTCTGCGTAGTATATTTTCCGGGAATCAAATTGTACTTACTTGGCGGAAGAAGGCTTACTGGTATATTAGCGGAAAGAAGAAAAGCCAAGGCTTCCTTTCTTGAATATGGCACCTGTGGCGGAACGCCGGCACGTAGATATGGCATCATCAAGTTTTGCACGTTCAGCACGTCTTTGCAGAGAAGACGTTCTTAAAATTCACGAGGTGGAGCGTGTGTGTTTCCTTTAGGATGCAGGGCGCAATCCCTGTTTGCCCCTAAACCATTAACTAGCGCCGATGAGACGCTGTCTGTATACAATGAAATCACGAAGAGATACCACGGCAACTTCAAGCAGCTCTTTCACCTTACCATCTTTTACGGCTTCCCAATACTGGTAAGCTCATGGCACCAGGAGCGAAACTCATCATTGGATGGTAAGATAAAGTGCGCCAATATGTCCTATACGACAAAAACTTTGCACTAATACAAGACGGTGGCATAAAATTTTCCTTCGCGCGCGCTTTTATTGATAGCTGCCAAGCGAGAACGCACAGAGGCTGCACGATAAAAAATCTCTATCGACATAAAAAAAAAAGAAGGGAAAGAAACACCGCCGCATATTCAAAACACGAGGCCGAGATGTACACAAGCGCGTGCAATCAGAGCGCGATACAGGAATGTGACTGCATAATTTCCTCGTCGGAATGGGGTTGCTGTGGGCGGAAAACAAAAATGTGACTTCGTTTTCAGCAGCTAGTAAACATACTGTAGGCAGTGTGGCAGATTCTGCGTACGGCGTGATGAGAAGGTGCACTCCAAAGCGTTCCGAGCAATATATAAGATTAATTGCTGACGTTTTGCATCCCAATATCCGGAGTCAGCACTTCGTCCGATGTCGTCTAGGTGCCTTAATTTTCAGGCCATTGTCCACAGCAGGTGCAGCAGAGGAGCATGGGCAACAGGAGCATGGGCGAACCAGAGTACCCGGCCGGACAATGTTCGGCACTGCCGTTAACGAGAGTCGAGCGCGCATCCCTCCCCCTGCCCTCCCAATTGCTCCCTCCTCTCACCGTCTCGTAGGCTATCGCAGGCGACCCGCGAGAGTGTCTCGCCCCTCTGCGGTGCCTGTCTTACAAGGGGTCATCCATCACGGGCGGGGGTCCTATAGTCGACAACGTCTTGTTCCGCGCATCGATCAGAGAACCCGGAGGGTGTACAGCGCCGGTCAGCTCCCGCCGGACGACGCGTCCACGCGGCTAAGCGAGGCAGGGTGACGCAAGTATACGGCGCGTTACGAGACCGTCCGACACTGCTATGCTCCAATGCAGGCATTTTCGCGCGCCGCAATTCTCGGTGATGCGCAGGGCGGCTTAGGCGTGTGCGCGCACTAAGACAAATAAACACCCAGAGACATCGGGAATGCCCGAGAGAAGAAAAAAATGAGAGCATGAAGACGCGCAGCCAGTTCGCTACCCTGCACGGTAAGAAAGCGGTCAAGGGCTCTGAAGAATGCGAGAAAGGAAAGCGAGCACTGATAATGCGTTCATTCGTAGGTGCACATAGTGACATAGTGCACACAGGCGGTCACGAGGTCTGTCGACTTGAGGAACTGCAACAATACCCCGGGTCGCTTTCGGCGTTTCACCATCAGAGGTCCCTTATCACGAAGAATAGTCTCGAGTCCTAGAGATCTGGCATTACCCGGAGTAGGATGTCCTAGTTGCCATAGCGGAAGCACATGCAGTGAAGAGGCTCCAAAGACTCTTCACACTCGCAACGGTCCTATGAACGTGTGCCACCTAATTGCCCGTGCCATTCCTTCCAATAAGAAACGAATAAGGCTTTGTGAACGCCTCACGAAGCAAAATCGATAGAACGAAAGCATTAGACTATAGGATCATCCCAATTTCCCAACCGGCAGCGTCCTAAGTTAAAGAAAATTTGGTCGCGTTTATCAGAGCTTAATTTTACGACATTAAGGATAGTGAACTTTTGAAAGTAAGAGAAAGAGGTAGTATCTACACATCATATATCATCACTTGTTAAAAACCAACAGACAGAGATGAAATTTAGCAACTATGTACATACTTTGAGGAGGCACACGTTAGGAAAAGCATCAGGCGCTGTTGCAAAATTCGACTCCAGGATGATTTATTGCAACTTATGACTCCGGCTCCAGGTTTCAAAGAAACATCTTAGGAGTGTCAAGAGCTAGGCTCTACACACTAACTGCTCATTATATGCGCACTTTCGACCCGCTGCAACTAGAATGGAACCTTTGAAAATCGTTCCAACTCACTACCAAGACCAGGCTCCACAAAATGCGGACGAGTGGAAGAAAAGGGTTGCTCGTGAAATTCGGTGCCCCTGCAACGCTCAGGATACAGTGATCTCGATGATCAGAAAACATTACCAGTCATCGAGTCTTGTGACAACCAGATGAAAAGCCATGAAGGTTCGAACGAATGCCCCTGCTGTCACAAATGCGACCGTTTTCGAGCGCCGCGCGATGCCGAACGTTAAGTATAAACCTTGGTTCATTCAACTGAAAAAGATGAAAGAATAAAAAACGAAAGGAATTAGAATTATTATATATGTATGTTACTTTCATGGTCTATGCCTGTTGCAGATTACACAGGTACAAAGCTAGGTAAGACATGCGAAACAGAAACTGAATAATGAAAAGCACCAATGAGGACCTCAGTCAGTATTTTTGCAAGAAGCCGACGCCGCTGAACCAGTAAATTAGCGCGTTAAAGGACACAAACACGAAAAAGGGAGTCTGTCTTTTAGCGAGCTAATTTACTTGGTCAGCGGGGCAAAACCAACTAGCCCAACAATTAATCATTCAAGACCGACATCGTCGTCTCACAACCAGCGGAACAACATTGAGGCTCTGCTGACACACACACAACATTTGAAGACGAAAACTCGCGTGTTTACACGACGCAGCAGTTACATCAGGCCAACGCCTCCTAGATAGCAGGCCTGTGTACTCTGCTTTATGACGTCATGCTTCTTGGACCGAAATTTCCATTGTCAAGCCCGGCGTGACGAATGTGGTGACGTCAAAATCACCACAACATACCCGGGAGCATCCCCATTAGATAATATGGCAGTCGGGCAAGATAGCATGACGTCATGGATGGAAGGGACAGGCCTCGTGCTATCTAGGAGGCGTTGATCAGGCCGGCCGTTTCCGGTACGCCATTTCAATTTCCCTGCTGGTTACCGACGGCGAAACCGATCCGCAGACGAACAGAAAGGCGAAGCGGAGAGCAGGAGAGACGAGGCAGGCGGTCGGGGCGATGAGCTGGGCCAGCGGCCGCGAAATGGCGCCCCGGAGAACGTGCGAACGACGGTCGTAAGCTCGTCTAGCGAGTTATGGCGCACGCGGCCTTCCTCATCGGCCCATCCAGCAGCTGCTCAGGCACGCCGCGGCTGGCTCGCCGAAAGGGGGAGCCGCGAACGAAGGTGCCCGGGCTCTCCTCCTCCGCGCACGAGGTTCGAGATTCCGTCCCTGGCGCGCGTGCCAGTGCCGTGGGTGCTAGCGATATTTACACGGCGAAAGGCCGTATATATCCCGCATCCCGCCCCGGTCAGGCAGTCCGCGCGAGCAATCATTCGACACCGCGAGCAAAACGTGATGAGACGCAGCCGGGCGGATTGCGATTTAAATAAAAAGAACTAAATGAAATGAGAACGTTAACACCAATGTGGCAAGTGGGAATAAATAAACCCCAACTCTCGTCGAGATGCTTCTGTATGGAGAGCTCAGCGAAACACACACACACACACACACACACACACACACACACACACACACACACACACACACACACACACATATATATATATATATATATATATATATAATGTATATAGAAAGACAGAGAGATATAAATGAAAGATATATACACACAACGCTAGAGTTTCTTTATTAGTGTGGCGAATACAAGCGATATAATATACCTGCCATATCGATGAAACGTCACAGAGCTTTCGCCAATGTCCGAACATATATAGTCTACGAAGTATTAGCAAAACGTTCACACTGGCAGGAAAAGAGAGAGAGAGAAAGACCTGCGCGGTTGTCCTCTTGTTCACATTCATCTCGTCTATACTTTTCAGGAAGAAGGAAACACAGAGAAGGCAATACTTCCCTTGGAATCATTCCTCGAACTCGGGCTCAGCGCACGCTCATCGCGAGCTACCTGGCCCCGCTAATACGAGCCTTCATTTCCTCCCAGTCACGCGAACCGACTTGGAGCACGAGGGAGAAGCGGCGAGCCGTAGCGCTTCTCAAGCTATACGGAGGACGGGCATTGCCCGAAAAGGAGCAGGAACAATGCGCTTGAACTTTCTCGATGCGGAGGGATCGAGGGGCCATGGATAAAAGTGGGAAGGGGCTCAAACTGTCTTCCCAGCTGAGCTAAAGAAAGAAAGAAAGACAGCACCGAAGTTGAGCAGAGGAAGAATGCAGGGAAAATGCCGCGCAGAGTACAGGTAAGAATTCACAGAGTCTGGCAGCATTCAAAGAGAATGAGCCTTCCTTTTCTTTTCATTCTGATTGGTGTTGGTAACGTACTTCTTGCTTTTCTCTATATCGCCGTTCGTTCTGGGGCGTGCTGAGAAACGGCACAGACTGCGAAGGAAAGGCAGCGCTCGAAGGACAAAAGAAAAGCGCAAAACTAAAAAAGAAGAAAGAAAAAAAGGCAGGAAGTTTTTGAAAACGAAGGAATGAAACTCACAACGGAGAAAGCGTATCGACGGAAAACCAATCTCGGGTGGGGGGGAGTCACGTCTGCGATATCGAAGGCTCGTTTCGCGGAAGTGAAGCTTGGCGGAACCGCATCGTGCGCGGTGGGCAGAAGAAAACGGCGGGATCGGTGAAGATGCAACGCATATCGGGAACCATCGCGGAGAAAGCGAAGTGATGGGATGCGGGGGAGGAGCTGCTCAACATTGCGCCAACGTGGAACCATGCCGGTCCGAAGGGAGGGCAGGAGAGAGAGGTATCGCTTCAGAATCCATTCGGACTTATATGCGGTAGACTGCGAGAGGGAAACGCATCACAAAAATGGCAATTGTCGCGAAAGAAGAGCTCGAAAGAACGCAGAATGGGGCAGTCCTAAACGCTGTTGTCGAGACGAAAGGCTGCCGTGCCGGGAAATAGAGAGAGAGAGAGAGAAAAGCAAAAGAAGGAAAGAAAAAACAAGCCTCGCGAGTCGACTTTGTGGAATGCGCGGAAAGTCATTTGCGCCTAATTGTGCCTCGTGGGCATAACTGCATCTTGAGCTGCTCAACGATGTCGCTGTAATGCGAATGTTGGACCTTTCTTCTTTTCGCTGATGTGATTCTGTTTCTTTAGAATATTTAGCACAGTCCCGCAAATATATATAAAAGCCCGGATGGAAGTCGAGTATATATAGAGGTATTTCCACAACAAGAGACGGAGTGAAAAGAAGAAAGAGAAATAAATATGCAGCCCTGTTCGCTAGCGCGGAAGTAGTGTTTTCAGTGACGTCAAAAACAGCAACATGCTAATATGGGCGCATTCACGAATTCAAGTGGCGTCAGGGGCTGCCGTCATATTCACAGCTTCCACATCTGTGCTGGAGCACAGCCTCCTATAGACTACGGCTGGAGCCCAGCGCATGGTAATAACGGGCAGCCTTCCTTTCCCCCTCCCTTTTTTTTTCCTTTTCTTTTCCGGGTAGTTACCTTCATCGGTGGTAGCTGTACAGCACCGTAGCGCCTTCAACGACGTTAGTGTGCATAGCTCTCATGCGCAATGTTTCTCCACGGCCAGTGCAATGGCTGGTATTCGTTCAACAGCGACGCAGCCACAGTTGCCACCTGGCGCGTTTCGTAGCAGCTCGCGTTCGCGCGTCGGGGGCCATCATAAGAACGAGAATAGCTCAGCTAAGGCGGCAAACGTCTGAAACTAAGAGGCACCGGCCCCGACCGCAAGCTCTTACCCGGCACCAAACTAGCGGAGCGCTTCCACTCTAGTGCATTCAAGTAGACGCTGAGTGCACCTGGCTACAAAATTTGGGCTCAGAAATTACCCTAGAGTGTCATCGAAGCATAGCGACCGCTTAATTCGAGAGGCGGTGCTGTCGTCCATTTCAGCGAAATAATCTAGAGAGCGGTGCCTTGCTTTTTCAAACCCGAGCTGGCTTGGCTGTTCAGGAAAAGAACACAAAGAAGCAAACACTCGCATCAAGAAGTGACCTGTGTCTGCTGTAGTAAAAATAAAAAAGAAAGAACAAACGTTTAGACGATTCAACACATTATGATGGAATGCCAGGAAGCTTCCTCTGCTAGAGCCGAAGCGAGCGTCCACCTTCCAGAAGCGTTGAGTTCAAAGCTGCTGGGAGTGTTTGCTGGTCAGCGGTGACGATTGGCAAGAGGAGATTGGAGTCTTGGACTCACCATTCCCTTCCCCACGCGTGGGGTGGCAAACTGAACTGAACCTGCCTGCCTTCCTCTATTCCTTCTCTCATGGCCGAAATAAAGAGAGGGAAAGAGACGCAAACAGGATTGCCGGGGTTATACTCGCACTAGACTGAAAAGTTCGGCATCGCCTCAGTCGCATACGCAAAGCGCCGGTGCATAACGAATTTCCACGAAAACCAATGAGAAGAGGAAAAGCGAGAACTGAATCGCAGAAAATAAAATTAAAGGAAAAATGATGAAGAATGTGTTTATACTTCCGGCCAGCCTAGTTCTTTTTTGAAGAACGAGAACGATATGGTTCCACGAGCGCTTCCTCTCTGATTGCGAGCGCCGTCACTGATCCTCATTTATCTTTTTAGCTGCATGTTTTCGATAATCCATAAAAGAAACGGCAGACTAGACGATCGTGACGATAACTACATAAACTTTATAATCTCGGCCTCAGCGTTCTTCTTCAGCGCCTGGCTGCCACCTCTAATTACCGCTCTCTCGGCGGGGCAGTGTGCATGTTAATCACGACATGTATCAGGGAGCACGAGACGACAGAGGGGTGGAGTGGGGGGCACGGCCCGTCTTTTATTCGCGCTCCTTGCACTGTGTAATCACAAGAGCCAGAACAAAGCCCCCATACACAGAGCGCCGGGGTCGTCGCGCATTCTTCCAACTAATCCTGCTCGTGTCATTACACACAGTTCCTTTGGCCGCTTCGGCCTTCTATCGCTCTCTCTCTCTCTCTTTCCCGTTCCGCTCGAGCCTCCTCCTGGCAGAAAGAACGGAGCGCACGCGCGGGCGTGCCTATCGGAAATCTTCCCCGAGTTTGCCAACATACACACACTTTGTCTCGCTAAAACCGTGCGGCACTACAGGGGCTACAATGGCTGCTGACGGCGAGCGAGGAAAGCATAAATTCTCCAAATGGGGACTTGCAAAGCAGCAGGAATAAAGACCGAGGATGAAGAAAGGCTAAAGAGTCCGCACAGTTTCTCAATGCTGGTGGTTCACTTCTAAGCGCCTTCCTGCCCGCGTTTTTTGTGGCTCTTCAAGTGCTCGTTCGGTAGACGAACCGATCAGGCTATGAATCGGTGTCGCTCGGCCTAATTCGAGGAATTGTTTGCACGCAAGGACCGCGCCAGGCATAGAGTTTCATATTAGTATACCTAGAGGCAAATCTGGCGCTGCGATCGTTCAACCATCATGGGAAAGGTGGGAAGTACAGGCTTCGGATTGGCATTCTATTGACTGGCGAACTAGTCTACAAGTATTTTTTGGCAGTTTTGGTTTCGCTCCAAGCGCAATTGCTATAACCTGCAGTGGGACAGTGCAACGCACAGCTCTCTGCCTTTGTTATGTTGCTCGGAGTGGCGATAGCGCGCTGGGCCAGCGACTGGGACGATGCTTGTGTCGCGGTGTGGCGTCGAAGCCCTGACGAGAAAGCGACGGCATCGTAAACGTTGAAAGAACATGTTTTGAGCGTTTAGACCTTGGTTTGTTAAGTGTGTTAGGTTGGCACTGTAGCGTTACGTGCTTTATGAAACTTCAGAATAGGACAAAGAAGGCACTACTGATACAAGACATATACAGCTGTACTTCTAGTGGCTTGACAATCAAATTTTATTGAGAGCTTCATTATGCATTGCTCGTTTATATGCTCATTGAAATGCGTGTTTTAGGACTTTGAGAACACAAACTTACTTGTGGTAGGAAAGGTTGCTGCTTCCTGGCTGTAGACTAGCGTCGCAAAATGGGTAAGTTCAAAGCTACGCCATAACGCTTCGGAAGCGGTACGTCAATATAAAAAAAAAAAAAAAAATATGATGACGAAATACTCGCAGGAGGCCACTAGCGTCCTAGCTAGCACTGCATCAGATTTGCTTAAAAGTACTTGAAGACATTCAGCAATCGTGACAGCCGACGCAGCCTTTTCGAAAGAGTGAGAGAGTTCGCAAGTGCCTGTCGTCTGCGAGAAAAGTCTCGCGTTTGCAGCGAGCAGGCGTCCTAGCAGACGACACTTGTCGCATTCCGCTCAAGGGCGCAACGCTTTGTCACAATACAACATTTTTATTTCCAGAAATACTTAATGAGTATATTTATATAAGTACATGCACGGTTGTTTTGCTGTTGCAAAAATGAATAAATAATTATTCTTTGGCGTTAAATTGGGAACAGAATCGCACAAGTATGCATACTCTGGAGTGTCCTGCTGACAAACCATAGTAAACCATGCTTCAATCTCAAAGTCATACAAAGTTTATGTAGCGTGTTGTACATTATATACCCGCCGTGGTTGCTCAGTGGCTATGGTGTTGGGCTGCTGAGCACGAGGTCGCGGGATCGAATCCCGGCCACGGCGGCCGCATTTCGATGGGGGCGAAATGCGAAAACACCCGTGTGCTTAGATTTAGGTGCACGTTAAAGAACCCCAGGTGGTCAAAATTTCCGGAGTCCTCCACTACGGCGTGCCTCATAATCAGAAAGTGGTTTTGGCACGTAAAACCCCAAATATTATTATTATTATTGTACATTATATAACATACTGCAGAAATAAAATTATATTTTACGCGATAATACTTGAGTATAGCTTCGTTTACTGCGCCACAAACAAACGCCACTAGTCTAAAGACGGAAGTCAATCCGAAGCCTGTACTTCCCATCATTCCCATGTAGGTTGAGGCAACGCTCACGAGAACCCCCGTAGACAATAGCGCCACATTTCCCTCTAGGGTATTTAATTAGAAACTCTATGGCGCCAGGGATGTCACGGGTGTAGTTCGCGATGGCCTCTTGGGTCATAGAGGCTCGTTCGGGTGCCATAGTGTGACCGGTTTAGTGCCCGCGTGAGGTAGCACGCGGCAGCTGCACGAAGGGCACCGTATTCGCCAGTAAGCAACGCTCCTTTCCGGTACGTTCATGAACAAGTTCGCTCCTTTCCGGCCCGCCTTGCGAACAAGTTCGCTTCGTAAGAAATTGTTATTTGCTTAGTCGGTGTACCGATTCATAAATCGCCTTCTTCGACAACTGATTGGCACCGATGGCCGTTGGCTGCTGCTTTTTTCGCACACCGAGTCATATCCTTTTTTTCCTTCTGCGCATGTCGCCTTGCTGTGTATGCACACCTGCGAGTGTGTACGGAATAAGATAGTTCGAAGTCGCCTTACATGTCGCCGTGTTTGTTCCTCTCTAATTTACGAATTTACGTATCATCGTAAACAAACAGCCGCGAAAGCACACACACACAGACAGGACGACACAATCGGACAACACGGGCGTTGCGCTCGCAACTAAACGTTTTACTTCACCGTGTACATCGCCCGTGTTGTCTGATTTATTCGTTCTATCTTCCCCTGGCGCTGTTTGTTTTCGACGGTGCTAACCTACCAATTCGCCAAACTCACCGCTTTGATTCAGTGCGTCCTTTGAACGAGTTCCCTGCTCGGTCGGCACTACCTCTATGCGACTTCTTCACATACCTAGCAGCGCACGATAAACAAGAACAAATAGAGGGCGACGGTGACACACCTGGCACTGACTTTTCAACTTTTACGTGTGTCCCTGTCTCTTCGTCTTTCTTTTTCTAGGTCCTTGTTTATCGTGCGTTGCTACGTCATATTTACCAACACTCAAAACCACTACGCTTGTGCTTGCTGCACTGTATTAGGCGGCGCGAAGTGTACACAAAATAGAGTTCTCTGTCTCTCTTTCTCTCTCTCTCTCTCTCCTAGATCGGAAAGAACGCCGGTCTACCGCGTCGATAGCTACGGCGCCGCGAGGAGAGCCAGTCGGCGAGCACGCCGCGGTCCGGGGCACGCGCTCTGGAAGTGGTGAGGGGGGGGAGGGGTGAAGAGGAGGGATCATTGCGGGTGGGGGCGCAATTTAGACAGAGCACATCGATCGGGCCACAGGAGCGAGCAGGATGTGAAATGCTGCGGCAGGACACGCGCCTCGTGCCCTACCAGTACGCGGCTTCAGTGGCACCGCGCGCACACACGGCAGCCAAGAAGCCTCCTCGCTTTCTCCCCATCGGACACGTGCCCTTGCGACGAAATTGCGTCGTCGCGCGGTTGCTGCGCCGTAGTGGGACAGCGCAAACTCCAGTATATACTCCAAATATCGAGCGTGTTCCGCAAGGCTTTTAAATCTGGGGTCGCATTACGTGCGGCGCCATTGCCTGACCTTAGTAAACGGACCTTGCTGATGTCATAACGTTCCTACTGCCCATATTAGACGACGAGTGATAGAGCGCGGCTGAATGGAATTCGTTTACTCATCAAGGTCCTTATCCGGAAAGAAATTCGTACGCTTGGACGCTTCTTGAGAACGGGCGCTTGTCGATTGTCATGGCAAACGTATTAGTGAATGCGGCCCACCATTATTGACGAGTAGTTCTTATAGACCGTTCTCGCCGAGTAGTTTGCTCTAGAGGAACGAGATGGCGCTTCCGCCGGCGTGCCGCTACGCACTGCACTTTGCCTCACGCGAAAGCACACGAATGCGAAACCATCGCCGTTTCTTCACTGCCACTGTGCGATCGACTGCCGGAAATGCAACTGGGTGATCGGTGACGCGCTGTGCTCCATTCATGCGGCAGAATGCGGAACTGTAGAGGGAAGATGTGTACAGGAGTTGACTGCAAAAAGAGTGACTAGCACAGGAATGGAATGCATCTGCGTGGACAAGTTCGCGGACCGCTGCTATTCAAGGACTGCCCTTGTTGCCAGTCCTTCGCGATGCATGGCTTTTCTTTGATGGTTAAAAAAAATTCGCTCATCTACCGGCGCTATATCGCTAACCTCCAATAAGATGACTTCAACCATGGAACGTCAGCAATAGTGAGCATCGCTCGTTTTACAGTGACAAAAGGAGTAGCGCCGCTTCCTAGCATATCAGGATCGTCGAACGTTATCTACACACACACACCCCAACTCACGATTCAAGTTACGCCCACTCTGTTGCCCACGTATCTACAATAAATGAACAGGCGCGCTACTGAACATATGCGTCGACGCGTGGGTGACAGACTACGCCAAGAACACAAGAATCTTCAAAGCTGAACGTCGTTCTGTGATGGTCCACAGAGTAAGCGAATGGCTAGTGATAATACGTTTTTCCTACAAGCTATCACGAGCTACAGAACATCTACGCTCCAAGTCTTGCGAGCGGCAAGAACAAATCTACCGCTGCTGAGCGAACCAGAGAATGATTAGGCAGAAAATAAACAATCGGATAGTGTCCGTCCTGAGAAGCGTTGCTGAGTCAGAAACACGAAATGACGTTGCTTCAAGGTGACGGGCAAATAATGAACGAAGAGCAATACACACCGTTCCTGTTTTATCTCAGAAGTGCAAAGCGTCCGTAGCTTGGAATACACTTCTACCCCTTTTGTTAGTACACGCACCGTGCACGCTGCTGGCACTGTTTGGACAAGGCGTAGTGAGCGCCGAAAACGCGTACATGTCCTCTGAATCATGTTTCGGAACGTGTTCCAGTGTCGTGTTCTTCTTTTCCTTGGTCCTTGTCTGTTTTGCGCTGTTAATTTCCCAAACACGAATCATCACCAACTCGCTCAAGTTTCTCTTCTAGTACATGTCCTCTGAAGCTGTGGCCAACGCCTTATGTCGTTCATCTAGTCACTGTAAACGATATGGTTACTGAGCCGTCCCGGGGCGTCAGGCACATGTATTGTAAAAATGAAAACAGCTGAGGTAAGCAATGGACGCGTCACCACGTGGTCAAACATGGCGGCGACCACGGGACCAGCATGAATAGTGTTTATACAAACCAAGAACATTATGAATTCAGCCCTAGATGATTAATTTTGTGACGTCTATTGTCCGTCTTGGTTGAAAAGCGTACGCGCAAAGTGATGCCATGGGACACGATGGTAATGCATACTTATGGCTCAAAGTTTCCAGTTGAAACTGATTTTTTGTATATATATTTGGGGCAGCTTCGCACTAGTGGCACGAAGACTGGGCAAACAGCGAAGCTGACTGCCCCACCTAGGTTATTCTTGGTTCGGCTAAGTTTATGCTTGGAGGCTCGGTCAAGTTTTCTGCGTGGTGTCGTCGTTAGCCAAAGAGCAATCACCACTCAGTCATTAAAGTATCTACAATATGTCGTTTTTTTTTTATTTTCAGCACCAGTCGTTTCTTTCGTCGTCAGATGGCACAACTACACAGGGCAAATCTCCATCCAGCGCGTCTTCACCCCGGTAAACCTCGACCTCAACGCGTCTGGTTGCACGCACCGTTTTGCTCAGTAACGCCAGCTCGTGACTCCGGATCTTCTGCAACTCGCTGACGTTTCACAGACGCGATATTCGGGATTGGACCGAAGTCGTTGCATCCGTTCTCGAGTGCAAGCACTTTCGTGTTGCGCTTTCTCTTCTTTGGGAGTGACGGTCTTCAGTCACACCATCTTTCTCTTCGTCGGAGGCCCGGCTGTTGTGTAGGCGGGGCGGCGGAGCGGAGCTGCTTTTATACCCCCGTGGTGACGTCACGGCTTAGATCCGCATCTGCGCATGCACGGCCTCCGTACGACGCAGCGAAGCAAAGCTACAGTGAAGCGGTGCCAGCGCGCACGATGACGTCATCGCTTGGCGAGGTTTTGCTGCGCACGTTCGCCGGCCTAACCACCAGCTTAAACAGCATCGCTGTTAAAATTCGTCGATGATTACGATACTTCCTCATGCGAAATTTGAGCGCAACCATATACGTGTTTTTATTTCGCAATATCTTGGCTGGCGCAGACCATCTGTCTCGTGCGGCACATTGCAAACGAAGCGAAGTGTGGCGCGACTGCCTCGCTGACCGGGAGATAGCGAGGGGCAGCGCGTGGGTGACGCGTGGGCGCGAATCACAGCAGCCGCCACAGACAGACCTCCGATCATGTAGCGCTTTATTTCCAGGTCTTGTATCGGTGGCGCAATCGGTGAACAGACGACGCGCGCTACTCTGGCGCAATCTCGCAGCCATCGTCGTCGCAGAGCCCGGCTTGCGCGGCACTACGCTTTTCTTCTTACGCTTTCGTCAGACCCTCCTTCTCCGCTTTCCTCCTCGTGCATTCCTCGCTATCGCTGTATTTCATTCCCCGCTGCGCTCCGTGTTCGCTCTTTCATCCTTCGCTGTAATCGTTCGCTCGGTTACGAGCGACGCCGACGATCGCCGCAGGAATGGGCGCCTAAGAGCTGCGCTCCAAAAAGAAAGGTAGGCCAATTTTTTAGAGGAATTCCGTTTGAACTGAAAGGGATCAGTGACAGCAAATCTATAGGACGGCGATATGCTAACAGCTGCTAGCTCTCATGGAGATTACGTACATACAAAGTGCCGGGCGAGGTCAAGGTCACGTCTCAGCACACCGTAAGCAATATTTAATCTTATTTGCCGCTTTGCCTGCTGCTGCGACAAAAACAACAAGCGAGGATGGGCGGTAATAGTGGTGTCGGGGGACACTGGCCGGGGTCCTTGTCCAACTAGGTTCCACCGTTTTTGTCTTCTGTTTTTTTTTTAAAGCAAATGAAGATTCTGACACGAGATACGATGGAAAAGTCAGCTGCAAAGAAAAGGAAGATGAGGGCTTACCCTGCTACCATCATCCGAGGCAGGCGCGAAAGAGGCGTCACCTAGGGTCCAGCGGAAAAGAAAACCCGACAATTCTGATGGCCGTGGCTTGTCAACTACAACTTCCCACGAGATGTGCTGCCCAGACCTGCAAAGAGATGACATCACTTTAAGTATTGGCATTCTGGATGAGGAGCTAACAAACGAATCAAGCAGCGACAGTACATGGTTACGATATGCACTCCTAGCACTCTTCCTAAGGGAAATACACAACCGCTAAAAAACACCTGCCGAAATGTGGAACGCACGATGTGTACTACAGTGCGTCTGTAACTAGCGCAAGTGACATCTGCCCCATTACCATATGCATATCAGCCCTGACCACATAATATTAGCAGCCAAAAATACGAGTTGTGTTTTTTTTTCTCTTAGCCATGTCCTTGCTAAATGTGTTTCTAACTGCAATGCTAGCACATACGAAGAGAGGGATGAACTAATAAAAGGAATAACTAAAGAGTTATGGATGACAAAAAGTACTGCGTCATCCCTTTTATAGATAATAATAAGAGAGAATAAAAGCAAAATAAAGAACTGCTGCAGGAGACGTGAGATTATAAGCTACACTTTAACACAGCTTTTTGTGTTTGTTACGGTTGTTGTTCTTTGGGGCGAGAAAAGGATAGCCCATTTTCAAATCTTCAAATTTTTGACACCGAACATTCATCACCATTACTAGCTTTCGAGCGCAACGAAAACATGCGTCAGCGTGGATAGCAATCTACTGAATGTAAAGAAATAGTTGGTCGTTCACAAGAACATCAGCACCGAGAACTCGACTTTGTATCTCCACAGCACAGCAGACAGTTTTTTGCACAATTACAATGCGCACAGGCTATAGTACATCGTCTTTCGTTTTAAATACCGCACAGCTGAGCTTAATACCTTTTTCTTTTTCCCAATTCAACTGCTTTCCATTTGCTATTGCTTACAATATGGCCCAGCCAGCCTGATAATTAATCAAGTGAAACTCCCGCAGACACGATGAAGCCGTATCAGACAATGCAAACGAACCTCACATCCACCCATTGAAGCCAGTTTTTCCTATTCTTCTTGGCTTACTCTGTGGCCAGAAAGCACTAATGTACGCATATGTTCGTTCCCATTCCTCCTCACGCAGCCTAAACCATGCAGACAAGCGCGAGCTTAGGCGAGACGGGAAGAAAGAGACGGAGCAACGCCGAGAAAGGGTAGTAACGGTTCGAACAGAACTGTAGGGTCTGCAGGTACAACTCGCACGTCACGGACGTATGTGACAGTCGGTGAAGGCAAAGCGTGCAGGCGCGTACGACGATCCGCTGCCAATTCTCTTGAGCTCCTTGGCTCCTAGCCCACCAGAGCAAAATTTTCATGCCACTTGCCTGCAGCACTGAGAAGCGCGGAGAAAATGACGCAGTGGGGGGAGAACGCGAGTATGAGAAGAAGGGCATGGAGAACTAAATTCGGGGAAAACGAGCAGCGCTGGAAGAAAACGACAAAAGCAAGAAAGAGACCGCACCGAACGGGCCAGCCGGTCGCTCGCTTCCAACGCGGCTTCGGAAGGAGACACCAGCAATATTTCCAGCTGAGTAGCTGCTGCCGGCCCGATGAGCTCTCGGTAGACTATTAGGCAAAGAGAGAGGGAGTAAGGGAGAGGAATTCGAGGACAAGACACGCGCCAACGACTGCTCGACACCGAGCGAGTGAGTTCCAGAGCACCAGCTCGCGAAGAGCAAATCAAAAGCAAAGAAGAGGGGAACGCCAATAGAGTGTGTGTGTGCGGGGGGGGGGGGGAGGTGAGGGGAGTTCAGGCCGTGGCGCAGGAGCATGCGCGCACGCAAGCCACACCCCGGCGATAGCCATTTCGGCAGCCGAGCTTTTGTTGCCTCGCTTTCCATTATCATTGATTAAAGCCAGCGCAGTAGGGAAGCGCCACAGGGAGAGAAAACCTTTCTTCCCACGCAGTGCGGCAGCACAGGAGGGTAGGGATGTGATGAAGCGAGAAGCACGCTTAGAGACAGCGCCCGTCGCCTTCGCACGCCTCATCGATGCTGCCCCAGCAACGCCTATGGCGACGGCCACTAGTACTATACACTCCTTTTTCGTTTGCTTGTTTATTCCTTTTTTTCAGGTTCTCTCCCAAAACCACGCCACTCCCTAATCCCGACAGACTCCTTTGATGGACTCGCCCTGCTCCGAGCCGCATCCTTTCTCCGGCGCAGCTTCGGCCAATCCGTCTATTGTCAAGGACGTCCCACTGCTTGGCGATGGTCAAACGACCACTGAACGCTGCCTGCTCCACGGTCGCTTCCACGTCCCGAACTTCCTGTATCATATTGCCGCACAGAGCTTTGCTGTGACTGCGGTAGCAACCCCCAGATCTGCCACTGCCTCTTTTTTTCTACATGTTGCTTAGATGAAAGAGACCGTAAGCACTCCCAAAGCGCCCTGGCGTAGCGTGTGCAAGAAAGAGGGCGTTCTTTGTCGACGTTATCTCGATTTCAAAGGCAACGCACGCACTTATTGCTGCAATGTGCCCGTTTTACTTCACAGCAACAATATGCAACCACTGAACAATTCATAGCTAATGGGAAACACTGCGATAAAAATCCTTGCCAACGCTTGCAAATGCATTCAATTAAATCAGTAAATCAACTTAACGACCGCAATAAAAACCTGACAATCTGCAATGCTGGCTTCGCCTTTCACTCGGTTGTCATGTGGCGGAGCCTGAAAAAAAAACGCAAGGTCCGTTTCGTGTCACGAAAAATTTTTGAGCCGGTCTCTCCAGAGAGCGTGAGAGAGAAAGAGGTACTTATTATGATATAAAAGCGGAGAGGTCAGCCTGAATCAATGTTCTGACCTGCTACTCGGCGTTGAGGAAAGGGTGTAGACAGAAAGAATAGAGAAGACGTTGATTGTGAGGATGAAGATGGTGGTGAAAATCTAGCATGCTCCGAGACTCTTCAATGTCTCTTGTCCAGTCCGCTCTGATATAAAAATTTGTTGAGAGCCTTCAGACTATCAGGCTGATCTGATCACGAGGATCAGGCGAAGGTCCCAATGGAATCTTTTCAGTTAATAGTCCAACGACAAATTTTGACAAGATGTCTGTCAGCGATTTTTCAGTAGCTGCAGAGCTGGGTGTGGAAGGAAAACCTTCTTGCTGCCGTAAGAAATAAGTTTGTTTTCTAATCGGAGGAGAAAAAAAGAAAGTGCGATATGTATGGAACACCGAAATCTGCTCATGACACCACAGCATAACAGTAGGCTGGCGTCTTTCCGTTCGCGTATTTTCTTGAGGACGTCTCGCTAGTAAACACCAAGTAAGAAAAATCCCTAGTAAGAACAACATTCAAGTTAGCCACGAAAGACCTGCACATTTATTTATTTATTTATTTATTTATTTATTTATTTATTTATTTATTTATTTGAACAAAATTTGAAGAGTAATAAGAGCGTCATTGTTGGCGCACGCAGAAACAAGCTGCAGAAGCAGTCAATTCTTTATCCAGATAAAACGTTTCAATCAGGATTAATAAACCGCATTGAGAAGATACAGAGAAAATCTGCAAGGTTCATTCTTTCCCGGTATTATCGTACTGACTCTGTTTCGGAAATGCTTCGGTTGCTTGATTTGCCTCCACTGGCTCAACGGCGGAAGTTGGCTAGACTTATATTTCCTTTTTTTGTTATCAAAAGGCCACTTCAATATTGAAACCACACCCTATCTTGCTCCCAGGCAGGCTAGAAACGTCAGGTCAAGCAATCATTGTATGTTCTCAATTCCAAAAGCATATCTGGACATGTGCGCTTATTCATTATTTCCGCGAACGATTAAGGAATGGAACAGTTTGCCGGCGTCTGTTTCGCAGTCGAGTAGCATTAAAATCTTTGAGGAACGCGTTAAAAACCTTTTATCAAATTGAATGTTAGTAGTGTCGTGCAAACGTTGTTACACTATTCTAGAAATACATACAATAGTCTTTCTTTTATGCTGCTTACGATATCACTGTCACAATGTTACAAACATGTATTTCTTAGCCAAAATATTGTATTTGTATTTGGTTATTTGTTTTGCATTGTATTTCCAACATTCATTGCTTCATGTCCTATTTACGTCTGTAAAGTGTTTATATATTTTACGCTATGTGCAAACTTGCCGTGCCCACCCTGTTACGGCCAAGAGGGCCAACAGTATTTGAAAATAAATAAAACAAACATAAAACAAAAAAGACAATGTAATTAGGGGTTTGGCCGTAGGAAAAGGGAGCATAACTGCGTAAGCGACCAAGTTTCCTTCAATTGATAGCCCTATTGATTGATCCCAATATTTAGCTTTTAATGAGGCTGTTTGTTTTGTTCTGTATTGTCGTTTTATTTTCGTTCGTATTACCCACCCTGCTTGGAGCTTGATTCCGTGGTTGGGGCGAAAATTAATTAATTAAAAGTACGCTTCGATTCATCGGGAGGTGTTTTCGTAATAGGTGCACTTATCTCTCAGCATCTAGTAGTAATAAAAACTGCCTTAACGTGCAACATCAACGCAGAAAACGAATTGTCAGTAATGTTTACCCAAAAAAGGGCAGAAAAATGAACAACTGGATTAGTCACAAACGTTTCTTTTTTGAAGGACTTTTATGGGAGTCAGGGAAACGAATGAGGCCTAAATTAGTCGATAATCCGTGACACTGACTAATGGCGTCTATCAACAAGACGAATATCCCACAGGAACCAGAAAGTAGCAAAACTTAAAGAAGAAATTGTTCAGAGTGATAAAGCAAGCGAGAACAGTGTGTGCCGGTGAAAGCCTGGAGGAGAACAGCGCTGGCAGCGCCCAGCACAAGAAAGATTTAAACCCGCAATAAATTGCCACCGAATGAACTTCGAAGGGAGCGAGCCGTAAACACCACGATACGCAAGAAAAAGCTATATAAAAAAGAAAATAGCAATGGTTCTAGGAGCAGAACGCAAGAAAAAGAAGAATAACAAGAAAACAAGAGGGGGAGAGGGGGGGGGGGAATCGAGGCGGCAGATACGGCCGTATCTCACGCGTTTCACCTTTCTCATTTCTTCTTCGACGTACTCGTGGCTTCCAATTCCGTTTCTGCAACCGGCTTATCTCCTCGCCAATTCTTTTTCTTCTTTTGTCATTTCTACTTTCCATCAGGGTGTCTACGAGTTGAGCCCAGGCGCAGGCACTAAAACGGAGACATACCTCGGCAAGGCAGTGAAAGCAAGCAAGCAGGTGGGGCGTTGAAAGAGACAGAGAGAGAAAGTGATCGCCACTTTCACCTCGAGGCCAAATTAAACCGTCCTGCGGGAGGGATTTGTCACTAGGGAAGAGAAAGGTGCCAAGTCGCTGCCGCTTATGAGACTGTCTCCCCTCACCTTCCTCGCTTTGTTGTCTTTTCGACACCAAAGAAGCCGTGGCGAGAAGGCAAGAACCGGATAGCTTTCTCGGGCAATTTGCCGTACGTGCAACTCGAAAAGCTTTCTCTGTCGTGCTGAGAGGAAAAATGCACTGCGCACAACTTCAACGTGCAGCGAAGCTAGCAATTAAAGTGAGCTAGTGGCTACAAGGGAAAACGCTACCAAAGATGGGAAAAGTAAGCGATACAGCAAAATATCACAAGAAACACTTTTTAAATCATCTGCCTAAACAAGTAACATTCATATCCAAGAACAGCTATACCTGAGCTTGAACCCCTAGTGGTTAACAAGGACGTCTAAACGCAATCTAAGGTTTGTTTGCTTGCTTGTCTGTTTGTTTCACAGTTGTAAATTATAGGCTTTTAACATCAAATGAATCTCAAAAGTTGATATAATGAATGCACTCACTAATTATCAACGCTTCAGTTCGGTACTTCTATCTTGCCCATGAGTATACTTCTTGTATATGCGATTCCGAACATAACCTATGCCAAGCACGGGTATGGGACGAGCGCGACCGCTTGTCAGATTCGCGAAAGGAGTGGCGTACAAGATTATTCTGGCTAGTAACGACACGTGCTAAATATTACGAGCCAAGGAGGGGAAAGAAAGAAAGGGTGCATTTGCCCGCGCGGGGACTACATGTGTGATCCGCGTTTTCTGAAATTAGCTACATCGGCAGGACTCAGGATCAGAGCCACTCATAGGCTAAGAAGTTGCTTTGTCCGAGTTTCGTTCGCGCTCAAGAGAACACACATCTCACATCGCACTGACGACCGGCAATAGAGCGTCGCATAGACAGGAAACGCGTACGAAAGGCGACCGGGCCACGAGTGGTTAACGTCAAAATCGGTGACACAGCCTTCAGCACAACACTTGGGAGACAGCAAGCAAATTGCGCGGCGCGAAATGGCAGCGCTTCTATACTATTTTGCGGAGCTAAAAGCTCAACAAGGTGTTGTTTGCGAGGAAAGTGCCCGTAGGACAATACCATCAGCGTGCCTCGCGTGCGTGTCTTCCATACAGGAGGAGCCACGTCCATGGACTACCTGTTGTGCCTATTTGACCGGGATCCAAGGGAAGCAACTAGAGGCCATAACGTTCGAACCAATTCTATATATATACACAGTACTTTTCTTTCTTTTCCTCGCATATGGCTAAATCAATACGATCGGGAATGAGCGAAAAACACCAGAATCCACTGGCCCGTGCTCAGCTGACTGTCCGCGCTTCGCGTATTCGCACAATTCGATGGCAACAGTTGTTTGTGCGTCCTGTTTCGCGCGCGACTGTCTATCCGCAGCTTCCCGGCCTCATTTCCGAAGAGACAGCCGTCCGCAGCGGGACGAGACGATGGCCACCAAATGCGCGCCGCCAGCTTATCCAGAGATTAACCGCTCCGTTCGCGACCCCTCCAAGCGCGGCTTTTCGCGGCACCTGGTGATGTCCAACGGAAAAGAGGGCAGGGGAAGGCGCACACGGAGCACCGCCAACTGCGTCCACAATTCTTCGGGGACACCTAGGCCAGCCCGTATGAAACGCGGAGTCTCTTCCCGTCAGGAAGGGAGAGTGCCGCTCTACTCTGGCGTCGCCAAACTAGCGAGCCTCATCAACGCTAAGCTCGTCAACGAACAAGCGTCCCAGCGCGAAGAAAAGGACGGGGGGCGAGCGCGGCGCCAAACGAACGAGGCCGCGCGCAGGCGACTTGAGCCGGGGCATAATTAAACTTTGCGAATCATCGGCTCTCCCACGCGCCGAGCCGAGCTCCAGACGCACCTGCCTTATCCTCGCGGCTGCTCAGCGAGCGCGCCCGGGTGGCCGCAGCACGTGCCGCGTTTCTCGCGCCCTCCGCTACGGCGGACGCGCGCGCGCTCGCTCAGCCGCGCAACGTTCTGCGCTCGCCGCCCAATTTCGTGCAAAGCCCGTCAGCGCGGAACCGTACGCGGCTGGAGGGAGGAGGAGGAGAGAGGCCCGGGCTTTGTCTCGGCAGCAAGTGGGCGGCGCGCGCATCCATCATCCTTAACAACTCAATTTGCACAACAATGGCCGGCCCGGCTCAGGGCCAGAAAGCAAGGGTCCGCGGCAGCCGACGGGGGTTTCGAATTATTAAACGGTGCCCCCTTTTTGGCCGGGCCGCGCGGCTCGAAGCGTTGAACGGCTCGCCGTCGAAAGAAAGGGCGCGCGCCTACGGAGCGCCGCTTGCGAGCGCTGCGCGATACGCGACGTGGCCCCGGCGGCACGCGAGCACCGCTGTAGCGATCGAGTGGAACGGCAAGCGGGTCACTCTCCTAACCCCCACCGTCTGTGCGAGAATGCTTAATTCTGAACGAAACACCCAAATTCATCATCGCCGTGGCTAGCTTCCTCGGCTAACGCTCGTCCGAGTGCCCCGGTGCAGCTAGTCGTTGCATAGCGTGCACAGCGAGCACACAGCTGCCCGCGGGCTTTCGCGTTCGAGAGACGCTTGCCGCGAACAATCAGGAATTCGTCGATTACGGTCGGAAAGGAGGAAACTCGAGCGGTCAAATTGGGGAGCGAGGGAGAAGTAGCACTGCGGGAGGGGTAGAACTACGCTGGAGCAGTGTTAGCCTGACACGTTGAAGGCCCAAGAACACGAATGTGTTAATTACGTGGACAAAACCCCGTTAGCTTCCTCGATAAGCAAGATCAACTCTGCTGGAGTTCTCAAGCACAACAGGTGTAGACGACCACTTGCAGACGTGTATGTATATCCACCTGTGATCGTAGCTTATATAGCTATCGTCATTGATGTTACCTCTCTGTTTTACAGAGAAAGTGTATGTGACTAGGATCCCGGCGTTTCTTCGCCTCCACTGCCTAAAACTGAGTAATCACAGCAGGAGACACGCCCCGCGTGCGCCGCTGGGTTCGTTGCAGTACCACCAAGTGGCGCTCCACTCCGCACATCCAGGGCAGCGGCGTAGCCGGCAATGCGGACCATAGAGTTTCTCACTACATTACCTAGGGGGAAATCTGGTGCTGCTGCGCTGTGGTATGCATGAGAATGCCGGTATATTGTGACTTCGGATTGGCATCGTTCTCGGAGAGATGGGACACCTTGAAGACGCGCTTGGTAAGCACCGTTCCGTCTGTCACAATGATTCATTTTCTACTAAAACAGCACGTGAAAAGCTGTTTTAGCTTTATTATTACGCAAAACATGTTTTATTTAACTATGAGAACTTGTTATTGCGCGTACGATTATATGTTACGTAAAAAGTATCAGCGGGCCCCTAAACTTCAAGGACAGACGACAAGGTTCGCGCTCGCTTTGAAACAGTTTGTTGTCTGTTCTTGGTTTTCTTCGCTTGGTTATAGGCATTGTAGGTGAGTAAAGATGTAATATGCGTGAATGGAAACATTTTATGAAGATTTTACTTTGAGAACGCGTTATTTGTGTAGCCAAATCCACCTTCTAGACGAAGCCTCTTGCAACACCAGCCAACACGAGCCTCGCTGACACATATACAGTCATTCTCATGACGGCACGGTGCCCCCTTAAGAAACTCCCATAGACGGTGGCGCCAGATTTCCCTCTAGGTCTTATAGTGACAAACTCTATGGTCCGCATCTTAAGAGCAGCCTGAACACAATGAGCAGCGACGGGAACAGCAACTTCGATGTGTACAACGGCGTCGTGCTCTGGCTAGGTAGGACCCAGTTCAAGGCTACGTCACATTGATCTATCGGATCAGGTGATACTGCAGATTCGCTGGCCAACCACCTTCACAGCGTGGATTGGAGCCCATTATTTTTATTTATAGCTTGCCTCAAGTAGAGTAGAAAACCGGACGAGCATTTGCTTAGCTTCCCTGCCTTACCTGTATATACAATGTCTCTCTATATCCGCTATCACACTCTCGCTATGAGAAAAAAAAAGGAAAAGAAAACGTCGACTAACGTTCTAGAGCCCAGACGCGCCAGACCGAGCTGCCAGCGCTCCAGACATTGGCTCTCCTAATATCTTGAGGACAGAATGATACATTTTTCAAAAAAAAAAATCGTAGTTTCGCCAGAAATGTGGAGCATTGATTGTGATAGCAAATCATTAGACAGCTATACGCACTAAGGTCGGTAGTTTAATCAGCTGTACAAACTACTGTATAGATTCGCTTACTCACTGAATTAACAAGCATGCACGCACGCACAAGCAAACATGAACACATGCCGCTGAATGACCGCGGAAACTCGTTGTCAGAACACTGGCTTGATGAATAGCGGCAGCAGCGGCGAGCGAATTCCGGTTCGTGGTGCCTCCCGCTTCTCGGCTCTCGGCCGAGAAGCTATCTCGGCTTGGCTAGCATTCGAACGCACGGGAAATCACCTTCAAGAACGGACGCGCGGTAGCGGCGCCATTAGAAACGCAGACGCGCGCTACCCTCCCCCTTTCCGCCCTCTCGCCGCATCTTAGAGCATGCATATCTCCCCGCTCCCTCCATGCTAACTCGAAAAGTCGGCGCGCACCGTCCCCACCATGCGCGCACGAGAAGACGCCGCCGCACCAAACGAGCATCCCTGTCGGCTCACCCTCGCATGATTTCCCTCACACCTACAGGATACGGCGTGCGGCCGCGATCTTATCGCACTTGGACAATATACAGAACGGCGACACCAACGAAGCCGGCGACGGCGGAAGGAGTGTCCGTATAATTTCTATCGCGATAAAAACTTCTGTCGCGTCACCTGGCATCAACGCGTACACGAAGCACGTTAATCGACCAAGCAGACTATCCCACAGACTACGAACAGTTAATTATAGACTATAAAACCCACAGGCAACTTATGCAGCTTCTTTAAAGAGGAAAAAAAAATTCAGATACCTGCACTAGCTGAAATAGGGTATTCAGTTTAATCAAGAATCACGTGAAACGATTCTAACAAGATTACGCTTGATTACGCAGGGTAAAATATATAGGCAGACGCCGGCCAGCCAATTTATTTGATCCATGATTAACCTCTCCAAGGGCGACGCCGTTGTGGCATGCGCCTGACTAATTTCGGCTACCTGGGGTTCCTCAATGTCCGCATACATCTCGGTGTTAAATCGCGTGTTTTAGCATTTTGACCACACAGGAATGCAGCTGTCGAGGCCAGACAACGTACTCGCGCGCTCATGCTCAGCAGCTAGCGGACGTTGAGCCGAAACGGCCTTAAAATTAATTTGAGATTGTGTTTTACAGCGAGAAGCAGGGACAAGGGACGCAAGGAGAAAAACGAGGACAACGAGGACCTTGGTGTCCCTTGTCCCTGCTTCGCGCTGTACCACACAATCTAAAATGGAAAACCAATTAGCCCAAACCACGACCCTTCTAACTTAAAGTTCAGTTTCGTGTGGCTGACACTAAGAGATCTGTATCATCAACTTTTTACGAGCTCCGCGGAGTCAAGGGTGCTACAGAAGCCAAGCTACAGCGCTTACTGTTCGAGCAGTGGCTTCGTAACTTCCAGTGAAGGTTGTACAGGATACTGGTTACGGCAACCGGCAGCGCGAAATGAGAAAGAAAGAAAGAAAGAAAGAAAGAAAAAAAGAAAGAAAGAAAGAAAGAAAGAAAGAAAGAAAGAAAGAAAGAAAGAAAGAAAGAAAGAAAGAAAGAAAGAAAGGCAATACCTTCAAACCAAGCGCGCCACGCGAAGGCACGGAACAAATAAAATATGGACAAAAAGAATTGCTGTTCAGTAATTGCCATTCCAAATGTAGTCAAGCCACGTTGTATTTGAAACTTCTATGCTAAACACTCTCAAGATAATGTGCAGCGCTGCACACAGTGATCACTGCGGGAGACGTCAAAGCGCCCAGTACGCTAGGGCGAGCACGAATGAACCAGCGATCTAGAAGGCCGGAAGAGGGAGCAAAAATGTGCTAATACTATATAAAATGAAGAATACATTCCTTACGGCCCGTATCGTTTCTATTTCTCCCTTCGTTCGCGTAAAAATGGCTACCAGAAAAGCGAAATAACGATGTCGCCAAATTTCACATCCGCGCAGCGCCCTTTTGTCGAAGAATAACGATCGCCCCGAGGAAGTTCCGAATAGGAGAACTCGGCCGATACAATTAGTACACTGAGGCTCCGCGAATACATTCCGACAGGGAAATATGCGGAGGAGGAGATGATGAAAAAAAGATACACTAAGATTCTTTTCTCTCCGATAGGCTCGCAATCGCGGAGGCCGCTCCGCTCACCTGCACGCAAGTTGGAGTATCGATCGGATTACAGAACGCATCTTTACTCTCGTTTATCGTGTTCACCCACATATTTCTTTCGCATTGCGGCCATTGATTCGTCCATGGGAATGTGCTTCACGGCTTCTATAGTTTATAAGTAGAAGAGTATACACTATTTTTCCCATGGAGTTATGCTTCTGCATCTTTCCGCCGAGATATCGATTGAAGCATAGCCAGAGTACGTTTTTGATTATCGCTGGCTTTTCCAGGCGCACATCCGCCGTCGTCGTCGCCGGCGGCACTGCCATGGTGTTCCGTGCAAAATCCAAGGGCGATAACAGAGAATTTTAGTGCGTCCGGTATTCCGGTAAGCGCGGGCGGTTTGCCGGATGAGCGGGGACGTTAACGCGAGCGGCCAGATTGGTGGCGCCAGCTGGTGTTGCAAACTTCAACCACATGAACACACAGCCAATTGCTATATTCTTCTTAGCTGCTGGTGTAAATTGTGGACAGCGGCGTAATCGTGTTCACAATTACGCCGCTGCCGAAATTTGCACCAGCAGCGAAGCAGAATATAGTAGGTTACTGCAGTTTTACCTCTTTGTTTGTCTGGTTGAGCTCTACGCCACCAGGCGGCTGCACCGCTCCGGCCGCTCACGCTTACGCCCCCGACCATCCGGCAATCCGCCCAAACCACCCCCGTTTGCCGGAATAGCGGACACGCTAAAAATCTTTAACATCATCGCCGCGCCGTATGCTGTGTGTGCGAGTGAAAGCTTGCGAGAGTGTGCGGACGATGGTGACTCAATCTCACGCTCCCATGGGAGGAGAGCAGGGAGGAATCCCGCCATCTTCCGTCGCGCGCAAGTCACCGGGGGGAGGGAGGGGGCGTTCTACTCTGGCGGCAGCTGCGCATGGAGCGGCCGCGCGCGCCCTATCTTACAAGACATCGGCGATGAGTCCAGAGTTTCAGTGCGCCGCGGGTTCACAGCTTCGTGGGCGCTATATGCTGATTGCTTAGTTCGCCTTGAAGCGACAGGCAGCACAAAAATAAATTCGCTCGCTGCTGCGGCCGCTCTTTCTCACGCCAGCGTTCTAACAGCGAATTTCCGCGGTCAGCGAATGAGATGTATTCATGTTTGCTTGTGCGCGCGTACATGCTTGTTAATTTAGTAAGTAAGCGAATGTATCCAGGTTTAGACGGCCGATAAAACTACTATTCTTACTTCATACAGCTGTCTACTAATTTGCTATCACAATCGATGCTTCGTTTTTCAGGCGAGACCAACTTTTATTGCGATAGCAGTTATATGAAAATTCCAAGCGCATTCTGCCGTCGGCGTGAGGTTCCGCATTAAGTCCAAGGACGATAAAATCGTCGCCGCGCTCCGTATGCTTTATGGGCGCGTGAACGCGTGCGAGGGTGACCCCGCGATTGGGGCTCAATCTCGGGCATGAAATGGAGGAAGCGCGCCGTCTTCCGTCACGCGCAAGGCTGCGGGGGGGGGGGGGCGGAGGGAAGCACGTCTTCTTCCAAGCGGCCCGCCCAGGCTGTCGTACCTTGAAAGCCATCTGTGACGGGGACAAGGCCCGTCGTGGGCAGGGAGAGGGTTACCCGGGGCGGCACGATCAGCCACGCCCGCCTGGGCCGCTGTTTCTTGAAAGCCATCTGCGCGTGTACAGGAGTCCGCCGCGCACTGTGTTTTCGCTGATGCGAGCGGCAGGACGAAGATCAATTCGATCGCTGCTGCTGCCGCGGTGACTCACTTCAGCGTTTTGACAGCGAGTTTCCGCGGTCATTGAGTGAGATGTATCCATGTTTGCTTGTGCGCGCGTGACACCATGCTTGTTAAGTTAGTTAGTATGCCGATCTTTACAAGGTTACACGGCTGATAAAACTGCTATCCTTACTTAGTATAGCTGTCCATTCAATTTCTACCGCAATCGATGCTTCGCCTTTAGGGCGCAAGTGCGACTTTTTTTGAAAGCCGCACAATGTCGAAGCTTTCTCTTGCAGTTCGTCGTAAATTTTGCATTATTTGACGTCATCGTTTCTTGAGCCCTACGGAAGTGTGTTTATGCACGGGTAGCTGGGGAATTGAGGGTCCGATGCGCACTGGAAGAAGCGTTGGAGAAAGCACCCTTGCTGCAAGGAGAAGGCATTGGTGCACAAAGCAAGAATTTCTCAGTGTTATTCACTCGTTTGTTCTGCCTGTATCGAACTTTACTTTCGCTTTCTGTTTTACGCTATCGTACGCGAAAAGAGAAACTTGAGGAGCACGGACTTGTCACGTCGGAAAATCAAACGAACCAGACAAGAAGGCCATCGACTTCCGTGTGCAAAATAAGAAGGAAAGAATATTGAATGAATCCTAATGTGTTTATGGATGGGAATCCTCAAATTCGATGCTTTTGAGGGGTGACAATCTGCACTTCCACACTTTTCTGTTGCGGCAGAAGGAAGAGGGAATGTTGTATACATGTGCGAGAGAAACTAAACTTCAAATACTGCTCCGGCTGAGTGCCAAACAAGTCGGTGTCAAAAGTACGGCATGAGCTAAGTACACCGGAAGCGAGTGAATAAACAACGCACATTAGCAAGCACTCTATCTTCTCCTATATAGTGACGACTGTTTAGGGCTTGTACGATGTGTGCTACGCACGCAGAATGGCGCAAGCGCGCGCCCACAGGCAGACACGCATGCACGCAAACACACGCACACCATAAGCGCCTTGTTGGTGAAAACAGCGATTGCTGAAAACGATATCGACGGGAAGCATACCGAAAGCTACTCTAGTCAACGACAATGGTCTGGGAGAAACCCGACGCTTCAGCGGACAAAGTATGCGATAGAAGAGAGACGATGTCTTTCTTCCGACTATAAATTATTTGCAGTTGCTCGAGTTTTCGGCCCAGGTGTAGGTTCTTGGCGAAAGAAGCGCTTGCGCGCCTCCGGGTCTGAGTTCATATTTTGCCCGTTTTCACCGAGTTCTCTTCCTTTTAAATGGTTCTTTCTCATCATCTCGAACTCCCCCATTCATACGCGCTACCTGCATTTGCTGCCGCTGATTCTATCGACGTTCCGACGCTTTCATTCGGACCCAGAGTAACCAAATAAAGCAAATAGAAGGAAGGAAGAAAACAGCGCAACAGAGGGTACGCGCCACTCAGCTCAAGCCGAAAGACAGCCATGGCTGCGTAGTTTTGTACCGAGTCCCTTTGCCCGCGCTGTACAGAAAAACGCGGGCGCAGAAAAAAAAAAGAAAAAAAAAACCGAGGAAGAACCGCGCGTCGATATGTACCTGCACCAATCCAATGCGATTTGCCGTGCGGCTTTCGATTTTCCTCGTCTCCCGC